>NC_088243.1:37067809-37090309 GCF_036934945.1 Oncorhynchus masou masou | reverse complement strand
CACACACACACACACACACACACACACACACTGTCCCTGACCTTAGAGAGCCGTTTTATTTCTCTATTTGGTTAGGTCAGGGTGTGATGTGGGGTGGGCATTCTATGTTCTTTGTTTTGGCCGGGTATGGTTCTCAAATCAGGGACAGCTGTCTACCGTTGTCTCTGATTGGGAACCATACTTAGGCAGCCCTTTTCCCACCTGTATTTGTTTGTGGCACTATAGCCCTGTAAGCTTCATGGTTGTTTTTTGTTTGTTGTTTCGTTGGAGACATTTTAAATAAAAAGAGAAGTGTACGCTCACCACGCTGCACCTTGGTCTTCTTCCAGCAACGGCCGTGACACACACACACACAGGTCAGCCTTTCACAGAAAATAACAGTCTCCTGTCAGTCATCTGAAATCAATCCTTCTCACGGTTCTCTCTTTTTCTGTGTAATCTTTCAAACGTGTCAATGGCACTTGACACACAATCCTTCAAATCAAATCAAATCAATTGTCCGAACACACTCACTCACTCACACACACAGCGACGTTGGTCCATGGTGAAATCCATGGTGATCAGATCAGTTCGGATTGGAATATCGGTCCTCGGCAATATTCCCACGCTGGGGATGATTCCCCTTCATCACACTGTCTATTATGGCAGCGGGACATCTGACAGCCCTACGTGTGTGTGTGTGTGTGTGTGTGTGTGTGTGTGTGTGTGTGTGTGTGTGTGTGTGTGTGTGTGTGTGTGTGTGTGTGTGTGTGTGTGTGTGTGCACGTGTGTGCACGTGTGTGCGTGTGTAACATCCTACAACTAAGCATCGACAACCCATAAACACATGGGCCAGCCAGACGGGGTACGTGTCTCTGTGTGTCTGTGTGTTCTAAAAGCGTATTGTTGGTGTGCATTTGGGAAACACAGACACATACCCCCTCCCTCCTTCTCCTCCACCTCTCCCCCTCTCCCTGGTCACATCTTCAGGTCCACTCACCCGGATGACATTTACTGAGTAACAGCGTAAGCTAACTGCTCCACAAGACTGTATTAGCCTGCTAAACTAAAGCCTGTGGGTAACTAGGCTACCTGGCCACGGCCGAGAAGAGTAGATGATGGGGGAGAAGAAGGAGCGGAGGATGACAAAGGAAGTGTAGAAGAAGGATGGAGGGGTGAGAGAGGAGGTGCAGTTTGGGGAAGTGACACTGTAATTACGGCTGGATCAGGAAACCCCTGGGAAGAATTCAGCCCGCCTTCCCATCCTCCTCCCTGTCTCTCTTTCTCTCACTCTTTCCTGCCTCTCCTTACCCTATCCTACCACTTCTCCTTCTCCTCTTCTTGTTTCCCTTTCTTCTGTTCTCCACACTCTCTCTACCTGCCCAATCTTTTATCCCTCTCATCCAGCCCCCTCTCTCTCTCTCTCTCTCTCTCTCTCTCTCTCTCTCTCTCTCTCTCTGTCTCTCGTTCTCTCTCCTCTTACCGCTCTCATTTCTCTCTCTCTGTCTTCCTCCCACTCTCTTTACCTGGCCATGCCCATTTCATTACTGCCCCCCTCTCCTATTCTCCTCTCCTCACCCCCTCTTCTCCTGGTCATCCTTTATTATATGAAGGCTCATTTGTTAAGAGGGAATGGTCTCTTTCTCCCTTGTCTTTTCCCGCTTTTTGTGGGCTTTGGAAATATAATTTTCAATTTTTAATTTGATTCATTTAGATTAAATCATTAATCAGGAGTGAGAGTAAGTTAATTTGGTGGAAAATAAATGAGGTAGTTAGAAGGGTCTTTATGGTGTGTGTGTGTGTGTGTGTGTGTGTGTGTGTGTGTGTGTGTGTGTGTGTGTGTGTGTGTGTGTGTGTGTGTTGTGTGTGTGTGTGTGTGTGTGTGTGTGTGTGTGTGTGTGTGTGTGTGTGTGTGTGTGTGTGTGTGTGATTGTATGAGAAAGAGAGAAAGAGAGCAGAAATTAACGAGAGGGGAAAAAGAGGGGTAGGTCCTCACTAAATCTTCACTCAAATACTTGTGTCATCTTTGCACATTCAGATGCAATACCGTGTGTACAGTATAGGGTTACCAATTTCACTTCATACATGATACCTATGTGCTGGCTGACGTTTATACACCTCTCCTCCTGTGTCTCGTTCTTCCACCTCTTCTCTCCTCCCTCCATCCGTGTGCTAGCCCCCCTGGAGTTAAGATTCTCTTGACCGCTTGATGACATGGCCCCCCTCGGGACCTGTTCTGTCAGCCCTTCTGTTGCCACACACACACATGCACACACTCACACACTCACACACACACAATCACACACACACACACACACACACACACACACACACACACACACACACACACACACACACACACACACACACACACACACACACACACACACACACACACACACACACACACACACACACACAGTCATGTCTTGCACTGCTGAATATAGGATAGATAAAGCTCTCTCTTCCTCTCTCTATTTCTGTAGGAAATATTTAAATCTATTGGTTTGGGAATGGATACATACACTCACCGGTCAGTTTATGTGGTATACCGATCCAGTACCGGGTCTGACGCCCCTTTGCCTCCAGAACAGCCTGAATTATTCGGGGCATTCTACAAGGCGTCGGAAACGTTCCCCCGGGATGTTAGTCAATGCTGACGCGATGGCATCACAAAGTTAATACAGATTGAATGGCGGGACATGCTGCGAACAGCCCGTTCCATCTCATCTCTCAGTTGGTCTAAAGGGTTGAGGTCTATGGACGCAGTCCACTCATGTAAACTGAACTCGCTGTCATGTTCCCGGTTTTTCCACTGGAGACGCTTCTTCTTGGTTTTAGCTGATAGTCGTGGAACCCGGTGTGACAGTCTGCTAGCCCATCCATGCCCTTCAGCACACCGCTGTTGTACTGAGCCGTTATTTGTCTGCCTGTTAGCTTGCACCATTCTCGCCATTCGACCTCTTTCATCAACAAGCTGTTTTCGCCCAGAGGACTGCTGCCGACTGGATGTTTTTATTTGTCGCACCATTTTCGGGAAAACCCTAAACACTGGGGTGGATAAAAAGCCCAGGAGGACGTCCGTTTCTGAGCTACTGGATCCGGCGTGCCTGGCACCGCCGATCACACCACACTTAGGTCATTTGTTTTGCCCATTCTAACGTTCAGTCGAACGGTGACTGAATGCCTCGATGCCTGCCTGCCTTGCCTGCTTTATGCAGCAAGCCACGGCCACATGACTCACTGTCTGTAGGAGTGAACCATTGTCATGGAGGGACTAATAAAGTGTACGTGGTGTATCAGAGATGGAAAGATATTTGCTGGCCTTGTTAATGAAGTGATTCTTAACTTCTTATCAAATCAAGGGTAGGAGCAGTGAATTGAGTCCATACACATAGGAGCCTCCTATACAACATCCACACTATGACAATAAAGATGTCACGGTAAAACATCATAAACACACACACACACACACACACACACACACACACACACACACACACACACACACACACACACTAGGTCCAGCAGGAACATAGATACATATAGGAGCCTCTTATAGAACATCTACTGTACGTAGTAATATAAACTGTACAAATTCAACCTTAGGCTAGGCCTAACTGCATTCTGTGTGTGTGTGTGTGTGTGTGTGTGTGTGTGTGTGTGTGTGTGTGTGTGTGTGTGTGTGTGTGTGTGTGTGTGTGTGTGTGTGTGTGTGTGTGTGTGTGTGTGTGTGTGTGTGTGTGAAACCTGTAGAGCCAGCTTCAGGGATTAGTTCCAGTGTTTAGGCTAGGAAATAATCTTCAGTGGATAATGCCGTTGGAAGCGTCTGAATGTCACCCATTCCCCTTTACACAAACACAGCGATGCAGGGACACACTCACACACACACACTCTATCCAGTGATGTCTTCATAAGCACTCTTTCCATGCTGGGCAGAGAAGGGCTTCCCTTTTCTGCTCTATTAGTCAGGAATGGTTATGTGTGTGAGTGTATTTGTGGCCTTTGTGTTTGTGTTTTGGTAACCGCAGCATTTGTGACTTGTCTCTCTGAGTGTTTGGGTCCTTTTTCAGCCCTTCTCAGGACCCACGGGCGTACTTTTTCAGCCCTTCTCAGGACCCACGGGATGGATGGAGAGAGAGAATAAAAGAGAGAGGAGGAGCCAGAAATTCTACTGCCTGCCAGAAATTCACACTGGGCCTCCAATAAAATGGAAGGGATGGATGGAGAGAGAGAATAAAAGAGGAGAGGAGGAGAATAAAAGAGGAGAGGAGGAGAATAAAAGAGGAGAGGAGGAGAATAAAAATAAAAGGGGAGCGTCGGAATGAGAAAACAGAGAAACTCCATGCAGGGGCGTGTCAGACTCCTGAAAGCAGAAGGATGATACAGAGAGAGGGAGTGTAGCGGACGGAGAGAAGGATGATACAGAGAGAGGGAGTGTAGCGGACGGAGAGAAGGATGATACAGAGAGAGGGAGTGAGAAAGAAGGATGATACAGAGAGTGGGACTCCATGAGGGGAGTGTAGCAGACAGAGAAGGATGATACAGAGAGAGGGAGTGTAGGACGGAGAGAGGATACAGAGAGAGGAGTGTAGCAGAGAGAAGGGATGATACAGAGAGAGAGAGTGTAGTCGGGACGGATAGGATGATACAGAGAAGGATGACGGAGAGAAGGATGATACAGAGAGAGGGAGTGTAGACGGAGAGAAGGATGATACAGAGAGAGGGAGTGTAGCGGACGGAGAGAAGGATGATACAGAGAGAGGGAGTGTAGCAGGAGAGATGATACAGAGAGAGGGAGTGTAGCGGACGGAGAGAAGGATGATACAGAGAGAGGGAGTGTAGCGGATGGATAGAAGGATGATACAGAGAGTGGGAGTGTAGCGGACGGAGAGAAGGATGATACAGAGAGAGGGAGTGTAGCGGACGGAGAGAAGGATGATACAGAGAGAGAGAATACAGAGAGGGAGTGATGATACAGAGAGAGGGAGTGTAGCGGACGGAGAGAAGGATGATACAGAGAGAGGGAGTGTAGCGGACGGAGAGAAGGATGATACAGAGAGAGGGAGTGTAGCGGACGGAGAGAAGGATGATACAGAGAGAGGGAGTGTAGCGGACGGAGAGAAGGATGATACAGAGAGAGGGAGTGTAGCGGAGAAGGATGATACAGGAGAGAAGGATGATACAGAGAGAATGATACAGAGGAGGGAGTGTAGCGGACGGAGAGAAGGATGATACAGAGAGATGGAGAGTGTAGAGGACGGAGAGAAGGATGATAGAGAGAGAGGGATGATACAGAGAGAGGGAGTGTAGCGGACGGAGAGAAGGATGATACAGAGAGAGGGAGTGTATGATACAGAGAGAGGGAGTGTAGAGGACGGAGAGAAGGATGATACAGAGAGAGGGAGTGTAGCGGACGGAGAGAAGGATGATACAGAGAAGGATGTAGCGATACGGAGAAGGATGATACAGAGAGAGGAGTGTAGGAAGGATGATACAGAGAGAGGGAGAGAAGGAAGGATGATACAGAGAGAGGGAGGGAGTGAGAGAAGGATGATACGGAGAGAAGGATGATACAGAGAGAGGGGGAGTGTAGCGGACGGAGAGAAGGATGATACAGAGAGAGGGAGTGTAGCGGACGGGATGAGAGAAGGATGATACAGAGAGAGGGAGTGTAGCGGACGGAGAGAAGGATGATACAGAGAGAGGGAGTGTAGCGGACGGAGAGAAGGATGATACAGAGAGAGGGAGTGTAGCGGACGGAGAGAAGGATGATACAGAGAGAGGGAGTGTAGCAGAGAGAGGGAGTGTAGAGGACGGAGAGAAGGATGATACAGGACGGAGAGAAGGATGATACAGAGAGAGGGAGTGTAGAGGACGGAGAGAGGATGATACAGACGGAGAGAAGGATGATACAGAGAGAGGGAGTGTAGCGGACGGAGAGAAGGATGATACAGAGAGAGGGAGTGTAGCGGACGGAGAGAAGGATGATACAGAGAGAGGGAGTGTAGAGGACGGAGAGAAGGATGATACAGAGAGAGGGAGTGTAGCGGACGGAGAGAAGGATGATACAGAGAGAGGGAGTGTAGCGGACGGAGAGAAGGATGATACAGAGAGAGGGAGTGTAGCGGACGGAGAGAAGGATGATACAGAGAGAGGGAGTGTAGTGAGACGGAGGAGAAGGATGATACAGAGAGAGGGAGTGATACAGAGGACGGAGAGAAGGATGATACAGAGAGAGGGTGTGTAGAGGACGGAGAGAAGGATGATACAGAGAGAGGGAGTGTACAGAGGACGGAGAGAAGGATGATACAGAGAGAGGGAGTGTAGCGGACGGAGAGAACGGAGAGAAGGATGATACAGAGAGAGTGTAGAGGAGAGAAGGATGATACAGAGGACGGAGAGAAGGATGATACAGAGAGAGGGAGTGTAGCGGACGGAGAGAAGGATGATACAGAGAGAGGGAGTGTGAGAGGACGGAGAGAAAGGATGATACAGAGAGAGGGAGTGTAGCGGACGGAGAGAAGGATGATACAGAGAGAGGGAGTGTAGCGGATGGAGAGAAGGATGATACAGAGAGAGGGAGTGTAGAGGACGGAGAGAAGGATGATACAGAGAGAGGGAGTGTAGAGGACAGAGAGAAGGATGATACAGAGAGAGAGTGTAGAGGACGGAGAGAAGGAGAAGAGAGATGATACAGAGAGAGGGAGTGTAGCTGGGATAGAAGGATGATACAGGAGAGAGGGAGTGTAGAGGACGGAGAGAAGGATGATACAGAGAGAGGGACGGAGTGTAGCGGAGGAGAGAAGGATGATACAGAGAGAGGGAGTGTAGAGGACGGAGAGAAGGATGATACAGAGAGAGGGAGTGTAGGAGAGAAGGATGATACGGAGGGAGAGAAGGATGATACAGAGAGAGGGAGTGTAGCGGACGGAGAGAGAGAAGGATGATACAGAGAGAGGGAGTGTAGCGGAGGAGAGAAGGTTGATACAGAGAGAGAGTGTAGCGGAGGAGAGAAGGTTGATACAGAGAGAGGGAGTGTAGCGGAGGAGAGAAGGATGATACAGAGAGAGGGAGTGTAGCGGAGGAGAGAAGGATGATACAGAGAGAGGGAGGGAGAAGGATGATACAGAGAGAGGGAGTGTAGCGGAGGAGAGAAGGATGAGAGAGAGAGGGAGCCTGATACAGAGAGAGGAGTGGAGGAGAGAAGGATGATACAGAGAGGGGAGTGTGCGGAAGAGAGGGCGAAGTGGAGGAGGCTCTCTCTCTCTCTCTGTCTCTCTCTCTCTCTCTCTCTCTCTCTGTCTCTCTCTCTCTCTGTGACTCTCTGTCTCTCTCTCTCTCTCTGTCTCTCTCTCTGTCTCTCTCTCTCTGTCTCTCTGTCTCTCTCTCTCTCTCTCTCTCTCTATATATATATATATATATATATATATATATATATATATATATATATATAAATATATCCTGTATTTCCTGATGTAAGGTAGTTAATCTTTTGGCTTAGCTCTGAGCTTGATTAAGATGCCTTCCGACCGGCCAGGTCTGCCTTTGATGCAGGCACGGGGGTGGCTCACTGACCACTATGTGTGTGCATGTGCACGTGTGTGTGCACGAGAGAGCTAAGGTTGGGAGATTGGGCTTTGTTTTGTAGCAGTGGGGGTGCATTTCACAGCGACACTGTTGGCTTTATCAGCCTACTGGTAGGGGGGAGAGGGAAGAGGTGGGAGGGGAGAAAAGCAGAGGAGGGTAACAGAAAGGAGGGAGGAGGAGAGGAGAGGCAGAGGAGAGCGAAGGCAGGGGAGGGGAACAGAAAGGAGGGAGGAGGAGAGAGAGGAGAGGAGGGAGAGTAGACGAGAGCGAAGGAATTGGATGGGGATAGAAAGGAGGGAGGAGAGGAGGTAGAGTGGAGGAGAGGGAAGGAATTGGATGGGGATAGAAAGGAGGGAGGAGAGGGAGAGTAGAGGAGAGCGAAGGCAGGGGAGGGGGAGAGAAAGCAGGGAGGAGTGTAGGGAGAGTAAAGGAGAAGAGCGGGAAGGCAGTCGAGGGGGATAGAAAGCAGGGAGGAGAGTAGGGAGAGTAGAGGAGAGCAAAGGCAGGGGAGGGGAACAGAAAGGAGGGAGGAGGAGAGAGAGGAGAGTAGGGAGAGTAAAGGAGAAGAGCGGGAAGGCAGTCGAGGGGGATAGAAAGGAGGGAGTAGAGATGAAAGGGACAAGGCATTGACAGAAGGCTTTATTAGGCCTGGCATTAATGCTGGGTGTGTATGCAGGCCCTAAGTCACAGAATTCCCCTAGCGTTTTAACACACACACACAACACACACACACACACAACACACACACAACACAGTGACATGATTCCCCCAGCGTTTTAAGACAAACCACAGCAGTAAATAAGCTCTCTGTCAGCCGACTCTCAACACACACTTAGATAAAATCACATAGACTAGTCTGTTTCACTTACACTCTTTCCTTGTCGCTTCATTTCTCTCTCTCTCTCTTTCACGCACGCGCGCACACACGCACACACAGTCTCCCACTCTCTCTGCCTCTACATGATGTTTTGGCGAGAGGGTGGCTAGCCTTACAGTCCGGGGGGCAGAACGGGTGGAAGACTTGCTGCTTGTAAAGACAAATGCAAAAAATAGAGATAAAATAGCAGCTGAGGAGTCGCCTGCCTAGGAGCACTGAGACACAGAGTTTATTTGTTAGATGAAAGGCCACTGCACTTAGCCCCAAAGCCCCATGTGTGTGTGTGTGTGTGTGTGTGTGTGTGTGTGTGTGTGTGTGTGTGTGTGTACACCGTAAGCATTTTAAAGGTGTAACATTGTAGGTGGGATGCAAGTACACTTATCAAACCCTGCTAAAGGGACATGTAGGGTCAAATCTCTTCATCTTCCTCGACCTAGAATGATACCCCCCAACCCCACCCCCTCCCACACACACACACACACACACACACACACACACACACACACACACACACACACACACACACACACACACACACAACACACAACACTACCTTCTCTCCTCATCTCCACTCCTCATCTATCTTTCCTCTCCTTTTCTCCTCTCCTCTTCTCGCAACCTCCTCTCCTCCTTTGTGTTAATTGGCTGACCGTGAGAGTAAGAGTCCCCCACCCTTCTTTCTCTCTTTACCTCTCCCTCTATCCCCCCTGTCATACTCCCTCCCTCTCTTTACCTCTCCCTCTATCCCCCGTCGTCCCCCCTCCCTCTCTTCACCTCTCCCTCTATCCCCCGTCGTCCCCCTCCCTCTATCCCCCTCTATCCCCCCGTCGTCCTCCCTCCCACTCTTACCTCTCCCTCTATCCCCCGTCCTCCCCCTCTCTTCACCTCTCCCCATCCCCCCGTCGTCCCCCTCCCTCTCTTCACCTCTCCCTCTATCCCCCGTCGTCCTCCCCCCTCTCTTCACCTCTCCCTCTATCCCCCGTCGTCCTCCCTCCCTCTCTTCATCTCTCCCTCTATCCCCCCCATCGTCCTCCCTCCCTCTCTTACCTCTCCCTCTATCCCCCGTCGCCCTCCCTCTCTTACCTCTCCCTCTATCCCCCCCGTCGTCCTCCCTCCCTCTCTTACCTCTCCCTCTATCCCCCCGTCGTCCTCCCTCCCTCTCTTTACCTCTCCCTCTATCCCCCATCGCCCTCCCTCCCTCTCTTCCGCTCTCCCTCTATCCCCCGTCGTCTTCCCTCCCTCTCTTCATCTCTCCCTCTATCCCCCGTCGTCCTCCCTCCCTCTCTTCACCTCTCCCTCTATCCCCCGCTTCGTCCTCCCTCCCTCTCTTACCTCTCCCTCTATCCCCCGTCGTCTTCCCTCCCTCTCTTCATCTCTCCCTCTATCCCCCCATCGTCCTCCCTCCCTCTCTTCATCTCTCCCTCTATCCCCCCGTCGTCCTCCCTCCCTCTCTTCCGCTCTCCCTCTATCCCCCGTCGTCCTCCCTCCCTCTCTTCACCTCTCCCTCTATCCCCCCCCCGTCGTCCTCCCTCCCTCTCTTCACCTCTCCCTCTACCCCCCCGTCGTCCTCCCTCCCTCCTTCCGCTCTCCCTCTATCCCCCCGTCGTCTTCCCTCCCTCTCTTCATCTCTCCCTCTATCCCCCCCGTCGTCCTCCCTCCCTCTCTTCACCTCTCCCTCTATCCCCCCGTCGTCTTCCCTCCCTCTCTTCATCTCTCCCTCTATCCCCCCGTCGTCCTCCCTCCCTCTCTTCACCTCTCCCTATAACCCCCCCCCCGTCGTCCTCCCTCCCTCTCTTCCATCCCTCTCACTACCTATAAATTCACAAGACGCCAGAAGGGATTCCACCACAACTATGAAATCCTCAACAAGTCTTGTAAGGTCTTTATGGTCATCTGTGGGATTCTAGTAAAGGCCCAGGAGAAGAGGATCATTTAAAAAGAAGGCAGGGCCAGAGAAAGCTCCAGTCAGACAATAGACCTATCTGCTTCCTTAATTAAAAACCCAGCCTAAAGTGTCTTGTAATCTGGCCCAGATTTATAACACCATGAAATGAATTTCTTTTCGGTCTCTCCTCCTATGGTCTTCTCTCCTCTCCTGCATGTTTCTCCTCTCCTCTAATTCCCCTTTGTCCTCCCTCTCGCCTTCAATCCCACTCCCCCCTCTTCCTCTCCCTCTCCCTTTCCCCCTCTCTCTCTCTTTCTCTCTCTCTCCATCTCTCTCTCACCTATACATGTGTTGCAGTCATGTAGCTGGCCACATGTGAAGGCTATCAAACCAGCCTCCACGAGCATGTTATTAATTTATATATACAGTGTGTGTGTGTGTGTGTGTGTGTGTGTGTGTGTGTGTGTGTGTGTGTGTGTGTGTGTGTGTGTGTGTGTGTGTGTGTGTGTGTGTGTGTGTGTGTGTGTGTGTGTGTGTGTGTGTGTGTGTGTGTGTGTGTGTGTGTGTGTGTGTGGGATGCAGTAAAGTAGACAGTGTTATCCCGTCAGGCCCAGTCTCCTGTATGGGGAACCTGATCTGTGTAATAAAAGGCCTATAAACCCCTGTGGCAGTAGCCTGCTAACAGATGCACTGTCTTTATCAGAACAAGACCAGGGTCCTGTGTGGCTCAGTGTCTCTGTGGGGCCACCCATATGTGTTTGTAAGTGCCAAAAGCGTCTGCTAAATGGGATATATTATTATTATATAAGGTTCTGTCTCTGTGTGTGTGTTCATGCCTGTGGTTGTGTGTGTGTATTAGCAGTGTAACCATGGCCTGACTCCTTCCATAGCGTGCAGCGTATGTGTGTGTCTGTGTGCCGTGTGTGTGTCCAGTATGTGGTCACGGCTGCAGTTCGTTAGCAGTAGAAGCTGTCAACAGCTCTGTGTCAAGGGTCTTGCCATATCCCTGTCCATGCTATAAACCCACCATGCCACTATTGTGACATCTAACTAAGACCATTGTTTATTCTGGGGCGTGTGTGGAGTCTGCTTAAAGATCCTATTAAATTATATAGTGCAGTATTCAAATTCAAATCAAATCAAAGTTGATGTGTCCCATGCTCCGAATACAACTGGTGTAGACTTTACCGTGACATGCTTGGTGACGAGCCCTTCCCAACGATGCAGAGTTCAAAATAAAATAGTAAAACAAGAGGAATAAAATAAAATACAGCTTAGAGTCTTCTTGGGTATGACGCATGAAGCTTGGCACAGCTGTATTTGGGGAGTTTCTCCCATTCTTCTCTGCAGAACCTCTCAAGCTCTGTCAGGTTGGATGGGGAGCGTCGCTGCACAGCTATTTTCTGGTCTCTCCAGAGATGTTCGATCGGGTTCAAGTCCGGGCTCTGGCTGGGCCACTTAAGGACATTTAGAGACTTGTCATGAAGAGACTCCAGCGTTGTCTTGGCTGTGTGCTTAGGGTCGTTGTCCTGTTGGAAGATGAACCTTCATCCCAGTCTGAGGTCCTGAGAGCTCTGGAGCAGGTTTTCATCAAGGATCTCAATCTACTTTGCTCCGTCTTTCTCTCGATCCTGACTAGTCTCCCATGATGCTGCTACCTCCATGCTTCACCGTAGGGATGGTGACAGGTTTCCTCCAGACGTGACGCAAATTCAATCTTGGTTTCATCAGAATAGAGAATCTTGTTTCTCATGGTCTGAATGTCTTTAGGTGCCTTTTTGTCAAACTCCAAGTGGGCTGTCATGTGCCTTTTACTGAGGAGGCGCTTCCTTCTGGCCACTCCACCATAAAGGCCTGATTGGTGGAGTACTGCATAGGTGGGTTTCATTCTGGAAGGTTCTCCCATCTCCACAGAGGAAATCTGGAGCTCTGTCAGAGTGACCATCGGGTTCTTGGTCACCTCCCTCGGTTTAGACGGGCAGGCCAGCTCTAGGAAGAGTCTTGATGGTTACAAACTTCTTCCATTTAAGAATGATAGAGGCCACTGTGTTCTTGGGGACCTTCAATGCTGCAGACATCTTTTGGTACACTTCCCTAGATCTGTGTCTCGACACAATCCTGTCTCGGATCTCTACGGACAATTAGTTCGACTTCATTGCTTGGTTTTTGCTCTGACATGCACTGTCAACTGTGGGACAGGTGTGTGCCTTTTTAAAATCATGTCCAATCAATTGAATTTACCACAGGTGGACTCCAATCAAGTTGTAGAAGCATCTCAAGGATAATCAATGGAAACAAGATTCACCTGAGCTCAACTTCGAGTCTCATAGCAAAGGGTCTGAATACTTATGTAAATAAGGTATTTCTGTTTTTTATTTGTAATGCATTTGCTAAAATGTCTAAAAACCTCCCTTTGTCATTATGGGGCACTGTGTGTAGATTGATGGGGAAACAAATATATTTATTCCATTTTAGAATAAGGCTGTATTCTAACAAAATGTGGAAAAAGTGAAGTAGTACAATCTGAATGCGCTGTATATGGTGTGTATACAGTCTAGTGAGTGTGTATATGGTATGTATATATAGTCTAGTGAGTGTGTATTAGGTATGTATTTACAGTCTAGTGAGTGTGTATATGGTGTGTATATATAGTCTAGTGAGTGTGTATATGGTATGTATATATAGTCTAGTGAGTGTGTATTAGGTATGTATTTACAGTCTAGTGAGTGTGTATATGGTGTGTATATATAGTCTAGTGAGTGTGTATATGGTATGTATATATAGTCTAGTGAGTGTGTATATGGTATGTATATATAGTCTAGTGAGTGTGTATATGGTATGTATATATGGTCTAGTGAGTGTGTATTAGGTATGTATTTACAGTCTAGTGAGTGTGTATATGGTGTGTATATATAGTCTAGTGAGTGTGTATATGGTATGTATATATAGTCTAGTGAGTGTGTATTAGGTATGTATTTACAGTCTAGTGAGTGTGTATATGGTGTGTATATATAGTCTAGTGAGTGTGTATATGGTATGTATATATAGTCTAGTGAGTGTGTATGTGGTGTGTATACAGTCTAGAGAGTGTGTATATGGTATGTATATATAGTCTAGTGAGTGTGTATATGGTGTGTTTATATAGTCTAGTGAGTGTGTATATGGTATGTATATACAGTCTTGTGAGTGTGTATATGGTATGTATATATAGTCTAGTGAGTGTGTATATGGTATGTATATATAGTCTAGTGAGTGTGTATTAGGTATGTATTTACAGTCTAGTGAGTGTGTATATGGTGTGTATATATAGTCTAGTGAGTGTGTATATGGTATGTATATATAGTCTAGTGAGTGTGTATATGGTATGTATATATAGTCTAGTGAGTGTGTATATGGTATGTATATATAGTCTAGTGAGTGTGTATATGGTGTGTATATATAGTCTAGTGAGTGTGTATATGGTATGTATATACAGTCTTGTGAGTGTGTATATGGTATGTATATACAGTCTTGTGAGTGTGTATATGGTATGTATATATAGTCTAGTGAGTGTGTATATGGTATGTATATATAGTCTAGTGAGTGTGTATTAGGTATGTATTTACAGTCTAGTGAGTGTGTATATGGTGTGTATATATAGTCTAGTGAGTGTGTATATGGTATGTATATATAGTCTAGTGAGTGTGTATATGGTATGTATATATAGTCTAGTGAGTGTGTATATGGTATGTATATATAGTCTAGTGAGTGTGTATATGGTGTGTATATATAGTCTAGTGAGTGTGTATATGGTATGTATATACAGTCTTGTGAGTGTGTATATGGTATGTATATATAGTCTAGTGAGTGTGTATATGGTATGTATATATAGTCTAGTGAGTGTATATATGGTATGTATATATAGTCTAGTGAGTGTGTATTAGGTATGTATTTACAGTCTAGTGAGTGTGTATATGGTGTGTATATATAGTCTAGTGAGTGTGTATATGGTATGTATATATAGTCTAGTGAGTGTGTATATGGTATGTATATATAGTCTAGTGAGTGTGTATATGGTATGTATATATAGTCTAGTGAGTGTGTATATATAGTCTAGTGAGTGTGTATATGGTATGTATATACAGTCTTGTGAGTGTGTATATGGTATGTATATATAGTCTAGTGAGTGTGTATATGGTATGTATATATAGTCTAGTGAGTGTGTATATGGTATGTATATATAGTCTAGTGAGTGTGTATTAGGTATGTATTTACAGTCTAGTGAGTGTGTATATGGTGTGTATATATAGTCTAGTGAGTGTGTATATGGTATGTATATATAGTCTAGTGAGTGTGTATATGGTATGTATATATAGTCTAGTGAGTGTGTATATGGTATGTACATATAGTCTAGTGAGTGTGTATATGGTGTGTATATATAGTCTAGTGAGTGTGTATATGGTATGTATATACATTCTTGTGAGTGTGTATATGGTATGTATATATAGTCTAGTGAGTGTGTATATGGTATGTATATATAGTCTAGTGAGTGTGTATATGGTATGTATATATAGTCTAGTGAGTGTGTATATGGTATGTATATATAGTCTAGTGAGTGTGTATATGGTATGCATATATAGTCTAGTGAGTGTGTATATGGTATGTATATATAGTCTAGTGAGTGTGTATATGGTATGTATATATAGTCTAGTGAGTGTGTATATGGTATGTATATATAGTCTAGTGAGTGTGTATATGGTATGTATATATAGTCTAGTGAGTGTGTATATGGTATGTATATATAGTCTAGTGAGTGTGTATATGGTGTGTTTATATAGTCTAGTGAGTGTGTATATGGTATGTATATACAGTCTTGTGAGTGTGTATATGGTATGTATATATAGTCTAGTGAGTGTGTATATGGTATGTATATATAGTCTAGTGAGTGTGTATATGGTATGTATATATAGTCTAGTGAGTGTGTATATGGTATGTATATATAATCTAGTGAGTGTGTATATGGTATGTATATATAGTCTAGTGAGTGTGTATATGGTATGCATATATAGTCTAGTGAGTGTGTATATGGTATGTATATATAGTCTAGTGAGTGTGTATATGGTATGTATATATAGTCTAGTGAGTGTGCGTAGGGTCAGTGCAAGATAGAGTCAGTGCAGACAGTTCTGATACCATTAATTGACTATTTAACAGTCTGGCTATTTAGCAGTCTTATTGCTTTTGTGTAGAAGCTGTCTCGGAGCCTGTTGGTCCGAGTGCAGGTGCTCTGGTACCGTTTGCCGGATTGTAGCAGAGTGAACAGTCTATGGCTTCAGTAGAATTCCTAATTCTATGGGTGTGTGTATGTTTTACATTATTTTATCAGCCAAAGAGAAAGGTCTTTTTTTTGTGAGAGTCTGAGTGTTTTTTTCATCTAAGGTAGAGGAACGTGTGTGTGTGTGTGCGTTCAGTAGTGCGTGTGTGTGTGTGGTTCTTTTTGAAACTTGCAGATTCAGCCCGTTGTCTCTGACAGCAGAGAGTTCTCTAGGGGGAAGAGGGTTTGACAGTGTGTGGAATCTTCCACAACACATCCCTCTGGTCCTCTGCTTCACCCAGTGCTCTCTCTCCTCTCTCATCCCCCTCTCCTGTCCTCTCTCATCCCCAACAGAAAACAGGCCTCTCCCAATCCACCTTTAAGTGGTAACCACGGAAACAGCCAATCCCTGGAGAGCTGTGCATAATTAAATTAGGGCTCCTTTGTGTGTCAATTAATTAAAGAGAGAGATAGGTCTTTAAGGTGGATAGACTAGACAGAGAGAGATAGGTCTTTAAGGTGGATAGACTAGAGAGAGAGAGATAGGTCTTTAAGGTGGATAGACTAGACAGAGAGAGATAGGTCTTTAAGGTGGATAGACTAGACAGAGAGAGATAGGTCTTTAAGGTGGATAGACTAGAGAGAGAGAGATAGGTCTTTAAGGTGGATAGACTAGACAGAGAGAGATAGGTCTTTAAGGTGGATAGACTAGACAGAGAGAGATAGGTCTTTAAGGTGGATAGACTAGAGAGAGAGAAATAGGTATTCAAGTTGGATAGACTAGAGAGAGAGAAATAGGTATTTAAGGTGGATAGACGAGAGAGAGAGAGAGAGAGAGAGAGAGAGAGAGAGAGAGAGAGAGAGAGAGAGCAAGAGAGAGAGAGCAAGAGAGAGAGAGAGAGAGAGAGAGAGAGAGAGAGAGAGAGAGCAAACTGGAATGCTATTTTGCCCTAAACAGAGAGTCTACAGTGCCAGAAATACTTGACAAATGTGACTGACCCAAAATTAAGGAACGCTTTGACCATATATAAACTCAGTGAGCATAGCCTTGCTATTGAGAAAGGCCGCAGTAGGCAGACCTGGTTCTCAAGAGAAGACAGGCTATGTGCAAACTGCCCACAAATGAGGTGGAAACTGAGCTGCACTTCCTAACCTCCTGCCAAATATATTACCATTTTAGAGACACATATTTCCCTGAGATTACACAGACCCACAATGAATTCCAAAACAAATCCAATTTTGATAAATTCCCTTATCTATTGGGTGAAATACCACAGTGTGCAATCACAGCAGCAATTATTGTGACCTGTTGCCACAAGAAAAGGGCAACTAGTGAAGAACAAGCACCATTGTAAATTCAACCCATATTTATGTTTATTTTATAACACTATACGTAGACATAATATGAAATGTCTCTATTCCTTTAAAAATGTTGTGAGCGTACTGTTAAGAGAGCTGTAACCCTCTGTGTCTCTCAGATATGTGTCTGTAACTACATATATATGTAACGTTTATAACCCCTGACCTTTGTCCGTCTGTCTGTCTGTGACTCTAGGTGTGTGTCTGTAACTACATATATATGTAACGTTTATAACCTCTGACCTGTGTCCGTCTGTCTGTCTGTGTCTCTAGGTGTGTGTCTGTAACTACATATATATGTAACGTTTATAACCTCTGACCTGTGTCCGTCTGTCTGTCTGTGTCTCTCAGATATGTGTCTGTAACTACATATATATGTAACGTTTATAACCTCTGACCTGTGTCCGTCTGTCTGTCTGTGACTCTAGGTGTGTGTCTGTAACTACATATATATGTAACGTTTATAACCTCTGACCTGTGTCCGTCTGTCTGTCTGTGTCTCTCAGATATGTGTCTGTAACTACATATATATGTAACGTTTATAACCTCGGACCTGTGTCCGTCTGTCTGTCTGTCTGTCTGTCTGTCTGTCTGTCTGTCTGTCTGTGTCTCTAGGTGTGTGTCTGTAACTACATATATATGCAACGTTTATAACCTCTGACCTGTGTCCGTCTGTCTGTCTGTCTGTCTGTCTGTCTGTCTGTCTGTCTGTCTGTCTGTGTCTCTCAGATATGTGTCTGTAACTACATATATATCATATATATGCAACGCTTGTAACCTCTGACCTGTGTCCGTCTGTCTGTCTGTGTCTCTCAGATATGTGTCTGTAACTACATATATATGCAACGTTTATAACCTCTGACCTGTGTCCGTCTGTCTGTCTGTGTCTCTAGGTGTGCGTCTGGACAGGGTGCGTGGTGGCAGACAGAAGTACAAGCGCCGGATAGACGCTGAGAACAGCCCTTACCTCAACCCTCAACTGGCCCTGCCTGCCAAAAAGCCATGTAAGAACACACACAGACAGACACAGGCACAGACACACACACATACACAAATATTGCAGAAGATGTTGCTCCCTGCTGGATATACACAGATCACACCTTGGAGAGGTTTCTGAAGGAGAGATGGAGAGAACGAAAGAGAGGGAGACAAAATGAGTTCATGAGAAAGAGAGAGAGAGAGAGAGAGAGAGAGAGAGAGAGAGAGAGAGAGAGAGAGAGAGAGAGAGAGAGCGAGAGAAAGGGGCCTAATCCGGATTAAATCCAATCTGGCAAAGACATCAAACCAGCATTACCCCCCCTCTCTCTCGTCAGCAGTCGGCCAAACAGATAGATGCTCCTCTCCTCTCCCCGCATGGTGCTTACCAGCTCTGTCCCCTAAGCCCTTTTTGTTAATACTAGAATATTCTCATGGAACACAGTATGCTATGCTGCATGATAGCTGCAGAAATAATCAGAATAATTATTGGAGGGGTAATCACATTAGGAATTTGGTTGCTGGAGTAACATCCAGGCTTTAACCCCCTGATCCTGATCCTACTGTCAGTCAGCACCCAGGCTTTACCATCCAGATCCTGATCCTACTGTCAGCCAGCACCCAGGCTTTACCATCCAGATCCTGATCCTACTGTCAGCCAGAACCCAGGCTTTACCATCCAGATCCTGATCCTACTGTCAGCCAGCACCCAGGCTTTACCATCCAGATCCTGATCCTACTGTCAGCCAGCACCCAGGCTTTACACCCCTGATCCTACTGTCAGCCAGCACCCAGGCTTTACACCACCTCTATCCTGATCCTACTGTCAGCCAGAACCCAGGCTTTACACCACCTCTATCCTGATCCTACTGTCAGCCAGAACCCAGGATTTACACCACCTCTATCCTGATCCTACTGTCAGCCAGAACCCAGGCTTTACACCACCTCTATCCTGATCCTACTGTCAGCCAGCACCCAGGCTTTACCCCCCTGATCCTGATCCTACTGTCAGCCAGAACCCAGGCTTTACACCACCTCTATCCTGATCCTACTGTCAGCCAGAACCCAGGCTTTACCCCCCTGATCCTGATCCTACTGTCAGCCAGAACCCAGGCTTTACACCACCTCTATCCTGATCCTACTGTCAGCCAGAACCCAGGCTTTACCCCCCTGATCCTGATCCTACTGTCAGCCAGAACCCAGGCTTTACACCACCTCTATCCTGATCCTACTGTCAGCCAGAACCCAGGCTTTACACCCCTGATCCTGATCCTACTGCCAGCCACCACCCAGGCTTTACACCACCTCTATCCTGATCCTACTGTCAGCCAGAACCCAGGCTTTACCCCCCTGATCCTGATCCTACTGTCAGCCAGAACCCAGGCTTTACACCACCTCTATCCTGATCCTACTGTCAGCCAGAACCCAGGCTTTACACCCCTGATCCTGATCCTACTGCCAGCCACCACCCAGGCTTTACACCCCTGATCCTGATCCTACTGCCAGCCAGCACCCAGGCTTTACACCACCTCTATCCTGATCCTACTGTCAGCCAGAACCCAGGATTTACACCACCTCTATCCTGATCCTACTGCCAGCCAGCACCCAGGCTTTACACCACCTCTATCCATCCCTTCATTCCTCGATCCGCTTTATCCCGTCTCCGTTACCAACTCTCTCAATTCAATTCAATTCAAGCTTTATTGGCATGGGAAACATGTGTTAACATTGCCAAAGCAAGTGAGGTAGATAATATATAAAGTGAAATAAACAATAAAAAAATTGCCGGAAACATTACACATACAGAAGTTTCAAGACAATAAAGACATTACAAATGTCATATTATATATATACGGTGTTTTAACAATGTACAAATCCCTCTCTCTCTGCCCTACACACAGCCTGTTCCCTCAGTTTCCTCTTTTTCCAACTCTCCCTCCATCTCTTTCTATCTCAAACACTACCGATGTCTGTCTGTCTCTGGACTACAATATTTATAAAGTAAAACATAAAAAGAGAGACAGTATCAGTGTTCACAGTCAGGATAGCGTCCCAACAATAAATATGTCTGTAGTTAGAGAATATTCTGAGTAAAGAAACCTTCAAAGCCCTCTCTCCATAGTTTTAGCTGAGTTAACACTTATAGAGCTGATACAGTTGTAGACTCCCACACAGCCCTTAGCCCTAACAGAGCCCAGCCATCCACATTGATTATCCACACATAACAAAGGCTGGGGGGATTGAAATGGGGGGCCATTGATTGTAATTAAGGAAACATTAAATAAGATTTAGCCACAGACTGATAGAGCTCTAGTCTAGCCCTCTCTCTCTCTCTCCCTGGAGTGAGGGGCGGCTCTGGTCGATATGCAGACAACCCCCCCTCTCTCTCTCTTCCTATCTCTCTCTCCGCCCATCTCTTTCTCTTGCTCTCTCTCTACTGTATGTGTCTACAGTAGCTCTCTCGTTTGTTCTTCCGTCTCTCTCTTCCCTGTCTCTCTCTCTCACCCCTCTCTCTCCCTCCTCTCTTCCCCTGTCTGTCTCCCAGCACCCCCCCTCCTCCCCCTCCTCTCTCTATCTCGCTGGTATTTGGGTTCACTGGCTCATCATGGTCATCTATCATCTGGCTGCATGATTAAGCAGCAGATTCATTTGAATACAGGAGTGAGACTGCCACTAATTGTCTGTAGCGAGCTCATCTGCAGATTTGATTCCATTGGAAATGTTTTGGTTGTATTTAACTTTCCCCTGCACACTCCCAATGCCGCCTTCTTCTTTGTATGAAACAATGCATCCACCACCTACTTGTCTATCCACCAACTAGGTTCACTTCTTTCCAATTCCCACTGTCCCCCGTATGTACTAGAATTTTCAGAGCTTTGTATTTTGCTTTAGAAGACACTGGGTCAGTTATAGAACCACCACTGGGCCAGTTATAGAACCTGGTTCAGTTATAGAACCACCACTGGGCCAGTTATAGAATCTGGGCCAGTTATAGAACCTGGGCCAGTTATAGAACAACCACTGGGCCAGTTATACAACCTGGTTTTATAGAATTTTTGCATCTGAGCTCCAAGAGTGTGCGGCTCTCTTTTATTTTTATTTTCAAGTTTCTACTCCGCTAGCCAGCACCTCGTATTTATAGGTGTGCGTTTCTCTTTCTTTTTCTTCCAGTTATAGAACCACCACTAGGCCAGTTTAAGAATATGGGCCAGTTATAGAACCTGGGGCAGTTATAGAACCTGGGCCAGTTATAGAACCACCACTGGGCCAGTTATAGAATCTGGGCCAGTTATAGAACCTGGGCCAGTTGTAGAACCACCACTGGGCCAGTTATAGAACCTGGGCCAGTTATAGAACCACCACTGGGCCAGTTATAGAACCACTACTGGGACAGTTATAGAACCACCACTGGGCCAGTTATAGAACCACCACTGGGCCAGTTATATAACCTGGGCCAGTTATAAAACCTGGGCCAGTTATAGAACCTGGGCCAGTTATAGAACCACCACTGGGCCAGTTACAGAACCTGGGCCAGTTATAGAACCACCACCGGGACAGATATAGAACCTGGGCCAGTTATTGAACCTGGGCCAGTTATAGAACCTGGGCCAGTTATAGAACCACCACTGGGCCAGTTATAGAACCACCACTGGGACAGATATAGAACCACCACTGGGCCAGTTTTAGAACCATTTAGAACCATTTAGAATCCTTATAGAACGTTAGAGCCAAAAATCCCAGTTGAAGAACTATTGTAGACTATTGTACAAGTGTAACGACAATGATTGTGATTGTAACATCAACTAACACACGCATCCATTGCGTAAGGCACAACAGCGTGATAATGATCAGATTTTTCTCCATGTTTGAGCGTGTGTTGATTTGACCCTGTCTCTCTGTTCTCTCTCGGTGGTCACCCAGTTCCCTTTGGCTGCCTTGCAGATAACAAAATCGTGTCCCACCTGCTGGTGGCCGAGCCTGAGAAGATCTACGCCATGCCTGACCCTACCGTCCCCGACAGTGACATCAAGGCCTTGACCACGCTGTGTGACCTAGCTGACCGCGAGCTGGTGGTCAACATCGGTTGGGCCAAACACATCCCAGGTACGGGTTTACACACACACACACACACACACACACACACACACACACACACACACACACACACACACGCGCGCACGCACGCACGCACGCACGCACGCACGCACACACACACACACACACACACACACACACACACACACACACACACACACACACACACACACTAAGCACTAAGCACTAAGCACTAAGCACTAAGCACTAAGCACTAAGCACACACTAAGCACTAAGCACTAAGCACACTAAGCACGTGTCTACGCAGATTCAACATCACCTGGGCTGAGAACATCCCAGTTGAGCCTACACACTGACGCCCAGGTAAAACCTCACTGACGCACACGCTTAACCAAATGTACCCCTGGTACACAAAATGACCAGAACACCAACACAAAGACGGTCAACATCGTCTGTTCGGTTGAAGCTCATCCCAGGTAAGACCCT
>NC_088243.1:37062809-37065309 GCF_036934945.1 Oncorhynchus masou masou | reverse complement strand
CGCCAACCCCCCGCGCCATGCCGCTACACACACCCTCTAACCATTGGTGTCTGTTCTAATAGGATCAGGCTGGGTTTCTTTATGAGAGTGTGTGAGTGTGTGTTTTGTTTTTGTCTCGTTTACATACTGATGCAAACATTTGATATGCTATTAGGCGTGCAAAATGACACACAAACGCACACACACCAGTGAATATATGGGAATCTAGCATTCCACCAAATGCCGGCTTTAAGAGAATGATATAAAGTCAATGTGTGGAGTTAAAGATGCGAATTGCCTTCACTCTCTATAATGATCAGACTGAGGAATCTCATTTAGGGGTTTACCTCATTCACACACTCGCTTTACTGCTATATTAGGCTGCATGTCACGTCACTGCGTAGGGGGCTGGGCCTGTCTCACACTTAAATAGGGAGGCAGGGGCAAAGCGAATATTTAAGAAGGACTGAAGAAGTAAAAATAAGAAAGAGCATTCTAAAGGACTTTTACCTGTCAATAGAATTAGTCTTCATCCTCTCCCTTCCTCACCCTCTCTCGTTCTCTCGCTGTATGACGTGAAACACAAAATAAAAGAACGGGTGCTGTCGTGCCGGAGCGACATGTCTTATCTGCTAGACAAAGGCAGGCAGTGGTACTTGACTTGACGTGTTCTGGACATGAATGGACTCCGGGCCCAACACGGCCTTTTCACCGCGACAGACCCTACCGCCATTACCAAGCCTTTATGGACGGCCAAATTGCTCCGGCTTCTCCCATTCTGTGTCCCTATCTTGGCGACTCTTTCTTTCTTTCTTTCCCTTTCAATTTGGCCCGGGCGGAGGATAAGCGCGTGCTAACACAATATGATTGAGCTGTAGAATGGAGGCCTGCTTTAATCTCTTTTATGTAGATACTGAAGCTCTGACACAGTCCACTTCATTTCTGCTCTGTCTCCCCCCTCCTACCCCAGCTCTCTCAGCCTCTGCTCTCTTCCTGTCTATCCTTCTGCCTGCCTGCCTCTCTCTCTCTCTCTCTCTCTCTCCCACTCTGTATCGTCAGTCCCCAGTGGTCTCTGTAAAACCAATGGAAGAGCAGTGAGGGGGGGTGAGGGGGAGTGAGAGAGGGATAAGGTGGAAGAAAGAGGTGAGGGGGGTAAGAGAGAGGGGGAATCCCTGGCCTGGTGTCAGAGCCGTGGTGGTGTGCGTGTCGTGTGTGTGTGTGTATGTATGTTAAGGTGAGTATCGTGTGGTATTGTTGTGTTGCGAGGGATTAGAACATTGCTGTGAAACCTCGTTAAGTAAAGAGCTGCAGGTGCCTATTCTAGTGTGCACGTGCGTGTGTGATTGAATTGTTACTCTGATTGGCTGCCTGTGTCTACGGCTTAACCCACCCCCGCTCAATATGCATTAGAGACAATATGCATTAGAGAAAATAGCCAGGAACGAGCTCACAAAGCTACCTCCAGGCTACTCACACACATGTTCATTTCCTTTTTGTTTATCTGTTCGGGTGTTTCTGCAAGTTGCTGGGTTGACGACATGTGTTAATCAGGTCATTGGGGGAGGTAAGGGGGAAACGGGGGGAGA
Organism: Oncorhynchus masou masou; assembly: GCF_036934945.1. Taxonomy (NCBI): domain Eukaryota; kingdom Metazoa; phylum Chordata; class Actinopteri; order Salmoniformes; family Salmonidae; genus Oncorhynchus; species Oncorhynchus masou. The sequence goes on along the minus strand of NC_088243.1, from coordinate 37,063,744 downwards.
GAACAGCAGGGGATGAGAGAAGGCAGAGTAACGGGTGAGACAGGGGAAGACAGAGATAGAGGGAGATAGAGGAGCTTGGTTTATCTGAGAATGTTGTCCTTCCCTCAAGAAGCCCTCCTGACTCTGTTCTAACCTCTCCCTTGAGTGTGCATTGTGCTGACAGGGCTCTACATACCCTAACCTCTTCTATATGTACCCCTGTCCAAACTCCTCCTAACCCTCCCACGGCCCCTCCATAACCCATAACACCCTCTCCTTAACCCTTTGCCCACTCACATCCCACTTCTAAGCCCTTGTGTAGGCTTTAACCCTATTCCCTCCCCCCAGTCTGCCTCCCTTAACCTCTTCCCTTAGCCCCCCTCTCACCCCCGCATGCCCTCTCTCCTTTCCCCTCTCCAACCAATCTGTAAATGAGTCGGCCAGTCAGCCAGTCAGCCAGCCAGTCAGCCAGTCAGCCAGTCAGCTAGCCAGTCAGTCAGCCAGTCAGTCAGAGCCTGTGTCCTGCCACAGGGTAAATATTGATTAATAGAAGGCCTCAGCTCCTTTTAGCAAATCAAATGTTCTCTTTCAGCAGGGTTCCTCTCCTTTTTATCCCACAGGATAGCACCACTAAATTAACCCTGACACCCACAAACAGAAGTGTGTGTGTGTGTGTGTGTGTGTGTGTGTGTGTGTGTGTGTGTGTGTGTGTGTGTGTGTGTGTGTGTGTGTGTGTGTGTGTGTGTGTGTGTGTGTGTGTGTGTGTGTGTGTGAGAGAGAGAGAGACAGGCAGGCAGATGTGTGTGTAAGGTTGTGATGGTGTCAGTTCAGTGTCTCCACCCGTGGATGCTCAATAATGTCTGGTGATGTCTTCAATATGTAAATTTGTTGTAGGGCTGCACATGAGGCTGGCAGCAAATCACTGGCTACATGAAACTGTGCCATCCCTCCCTAAA
>NC_088243.1:37057809-37060309 GCF_036934945.1 Oncorhynchus masou masou | reverse complement strand
CTCCTGTTCACGTCCACTCATAGTCACTTCAGCTTCATATCAGCTTCATATCGGAGCTTCATACCAACTACTGGAGGAGATCAGGTTCCCCACTGATGAAGAACGACCAAAAGAACTTGCATTAGGTGTGGCAGGTGGCCTAGTGGTTCGAGTGTTTGTTGGCTGCTTTTCCTTCACTCTGCGGTCCAACTCATCCCAAACCATCTCAGGTTGAGGTCGGCTGATTGTGGAGGCCCTCCTCCAGTAGTTGGTATGAAGCATCGAAAGGTTCCCAGATCGAATCCCTGAGCTGACAAGGTACAAATCTGTCGCTCTGCCCCTGAACAAGGCAGTTAACCCGCTGTTACTAGGCCGTCATTGCAAATAAGAATTTGTTCTTAACTGACTTGCCTAGTTGAACAAAGGTCAAGTATTCTAATACATATCAATGTGGCTAGTTTATTAGGTACACTACTCGGTTCACGAAAATGTTTGGCTCCTACAGACAGTGAATCACGCAGCTCCAGTGGGCACACGATCACCACCACTGGACAGTTGAGAAGTGGAGAAACATTGTCTGGTCTGACAACTCCCGGTTTCTGCTGCGTCACGCTGATGGCAGATTCAGGTCTCAATGGTACAGGCTGTTGTCAACGGTACAGGCTGGAGGTGGTGGTTTAATGTGAGGGGAATGTTTGGTCCTTGTTAGGATTGTTAGGATTGTACTGTATGGTGGCACCAGAGAGAGGAGCCATCTTGTTCCCAAAGAGCTGTGTTTGTCTGGTCATGTTCCTCATCCATTTCCCTTCTGTATAGAGCATCCACATTGTCCCCGGCCTACGGACACACACACACATAAACCCACACAGGGAAGGCACGTTTTGACTATGTACTCACACACACACAGATAAACCCACACATTGAAGGCACGTTTTGACTATGTACCAGCCACACACACACGCACACACACACACACACACACACACACACACACACACACACACACACACACACACACACACACACACACACACACACACACACACACACGCGCGCGCGCACAAAATATGAAGGCACGTTTGGCGTGTTGACTCTCTCTGTCCGCCACCTGTGTTTATTTTGCCATCATAACGCCCCTGGCGTCTCCAAGACGATGTCTTTGTGACGACACACGTCCATGTTGTCTCACTCTATAAACTACACATTTGTTTAGTAAAGTCGAGAGACACACACACACCATTTGTTTATCTACCTCATCAGGTCACACCTCAGAGCAGACACACACACTATGCCTTTAGATTAGAATGACCTGACACCTGACACACACACACCTTTCTCCTGTAGATATGTACAACCTGTCCCCCTTCACACACACTCAAACAACACCTGTCACCTGTCTGTGTGCGTCTGCATCAGGCTTCGCCTACGACAGCGAGGACCCGGCTGAGAGAAATAGAGAGAGGGCTGCTCTGTGTTAGTGCCCGTTTAAAAAAAACAAGGTATTATCGCTCATTTCTTCTCTCTTATGAGTTTGATTACATTTGCAAATCAAATCAATCCATCAGACAGCGCAGGGCCGCATCAATGCAGTCTGACGGCGCCTAGTAATCTCCATCTAATAATATGCAAATGTCTCACATCAGTAAGTAACCAATAAATCAGTGGCCTGCGCCAATCATTAAATATCAGAATGAACCGTCCATTTTTACTATTTTCAATTTGCTGATATGCTGCTGGAGCATAAAGATAGATGGTTGTAATTACACACAAACCAAACTTCATTTTAACTCATCTCCCCCTCCCACACCCGCCCCGAGACACACACACACACACATACGCACACATTAGATGTACTGTGAGGTGGAACAGGCTTGTCATCGCATCACATTATTTCTGCCAGTTCATGCAAAGTTCACAGACAAGCATGAAATGGCCATCGTCTCTTTTCCCCTCCATCCACCCTCCCTCCATCCACCCTCCCCTCCATCCACCCTCCCTTCCCTCCTCCCTCACTCCAAAATAATAGTTCAGAGGGGGCATCCTTTCCATCAGGGAACAAGCAGGCAGGGAAATGGGATTGGAGCGAAGCTGTCGGCTGGCTGGGACGAGTTATAGCCCTCACACTCGAAACAGCCTAACAAGGGATCTCCTGGTTGTGTGTGTGTGTGTGTGTGTGTGTGTGCGTGTGTGTGTCCTGTCCTGTCCTAGTTAATAATGATGTAAATGATTATGGATGCGGTCGGGGACAGAGAGAGGCGTCTGGTGAACCTCAGTGTGTTGCTTATGAATAAAATGATTGGACATATTTTAGCTCCAGCCCAGCCTGCTCTTCGGCCTTCATACACTCAGGTGACTAGCCGCCTAGCACGATTTAACTCTTGTTAGGGACAACAGACATCAGGGTGTTCTGTTAATATACTGAAGTTAATATACTGCAGCTAATTATAAACTGGGTGGTTCAAGCCCTGAATGCTGATTGGCTGACAGCCGTGGTATATCAGACCATATACCACGGTTATGA
>NC_088243.1:37047809-37052809 GCF_036934945.1 Oncorhynchus masou masou | reverse complement strand
CAGGGAGTGAGAGTGGGTAATTAAAATGTAAATATTGATATTTTATTATTTGAAATGGCTCCTCGGAAACCATCTTAAGGTCACTCCATCTGGCGTCTCCACGGAGACAGAGGGCTTTCCTGTTACCGGGGGACCTCGACGACCAGCCCAGACCACCGGCAACCTGCCTCGATAACGCAGCTATAAACCGGGCACCCGTCTTCAAGGATCCATTCGGGGTATAATTCAGAGTTAAAGCAGCGCGTTCGCAAACAAACACATACACACACACACTCCCGCACACACACCTAGACAAGCACATACAGTACACACATTTTCAGACACACACACAGACATACACACACACGTCACACAGGAATGTTTAGCATTAATCTGCAGTGCAGATCCACTGTAATGTATGCAATTAGGAGGGGGTGAGATTGGTAATTAGCCACATTATTAGCATGAAGCCTCTCTCTGTCTGTGTGTCTGATTAGAAGAGGCTGACGCAACCCACCTCCCTCAGGCCAGAGGAGAGGGGGAGAGGGGGAGAGGGGGAGAGAGGGAGAGAGAGGGGGAGAGAGAAGAGGAAATGTCATCGTTTAGAAAAGAAATACACTCTCTATGAAACACGCAAGTACTCTTGCTACTGTATTTCGGTACTGTATAACTAGGCTCCCAAGTGGCACAGCGGTCTAAGGCACTGCATTTCAGTGCCAGAGGCATCACTGCAGTCCCTGGTTCAAATCCAGGCTGTGAATGGGTGGCACACAATCGGCCTGGGTTTGGCCCGGGGTAGGCCGTCATTGTATACAATCATTTGTTCTGACTAGCATAGTTAAATAAAGGTGACTTTATTTTTTAAATATCTGGATAAATATGTATATTTACAGTCGCATCTTTTTGAGTGAGTTATATTTTCAAATTGAAATCAGCTCATTCCAAAGTCATACGGGTGCTACATGAATTCTCTTCTCAGGTTTTAGAAAAAAAGAACAACGTTACGATCATATCAACTATGAGTCATAGAGCCACTTCGTATTACCATGCCTTTCATTCCTCCTCTCAGTACCTGACCCCAGTCTCTCTCTCTCTCTCTCTGATGACAGAATGGACCCCTGTGTGTGTTTAGGTCATCCCTGAGGAGTGGCTGTCTTAATGCTTATTCACTAGGGATCATAGGTCAGGGTAGGATGGCCCTAGACACTGCCTGATCTAAGGTCAGTTTGGTGTATTCCTCCCAATGGTTCACGCTTGGGGGGAGGAAACCATCTCTCTCTCCTTGTCCCTCTCCGTCTCTTTCCATCTCTCTCTATGTCTCTCTCTTCATCTCTCTCTATGTCTCTCTCCATCTCTCTCCATCTCTCTCTATGTCTCTCTCCATCTCTCTCTATGTCTCTCTCCATCTCTCTCTCTATGTCTCTCTCCATCTCAATCTACATCTCTCTCTCTATGTCTCTCTCTATGTCTCTCTCCATCTCAATCTACATCTCTCTCTCTCTGTCTCTCTCTATGTCTCTCTCCATCTCTCTCTTTCTCTCTCCATCTCTCTCTATGTCTCTCTCCATCTCTCTCTCTATGTCTCTCTCCATCTCAATCTACATCTCTCTCTCTATGTCTCTCTCCATCTCTCTCTCCACATCTCTCTCCATCTGTCTCTCCATCTTAATCTCTATCTCTTTCTCCATGTCTCTCTCCACGTCTCTCTCCATCTCTTTCTCCATGTCTTTCTCCACGTCTCTCTCCATCTATTTCTCTATGTCTCTCTCCATCTCTCTCTCCACCTCTTTCTCGATGTCTCTCTCCATCTCAATCTCCATCTCTCTCTCCACGTCTCTCTCCATCTGTCTCTCCATCTTAATCTCTCTCTTCCTCTATGTCTCTCTCCATCTCAATCTCCATCTCTCTCTCCATCTGTCTCTCCATCTTAATCTCCACCTCTTTCTCCACGTCTCTCTCCATCTCTATCTCCACGTCTCTCTCCATCTGTCTCTCCATCTTAATCTCTATCTCTTTCGCTATGTCTCTCTCCATCTCAATCTCCATCTCTATATCCATGTCTCTCTACATCTCTTTCCATCTCTCTCTCCATCTCTTTCTCTATGTCTCTCTCCATCTCTCTCTCCGTCTCTTTCTCTGTCTCTCTCCATCTCTTTCTCTGTCTCTCTCCATCTCTCTCTCCATCTCTTTCTCCATGTCTCTCTCCATCTCTTTCTCCATGTCTCTCTCCATCTCTTTCTCCATGTCTCTCTCCATCTCTCTTCATCTCTCTCCATCTTAATCTCCACCTCTCTCTCCATGTCTCTCTCCATCTCTTTCCATCTCTCTCTCCATCTCTTTCTCTATGTCTCTCTTCATATCTCTCTCCATCTCTCTCCATGTCTCTCTCCACCTCTCTCTCCATGTCTCTCTCCATCTCTTTCCATCTCTCTCTCCATCTCTTTCTCTATGTCTCTCTCCATGTCTCTCTCCATCTCTCTCTCCATGTCTCTCTCCACCTCTCTCTCCATGTCTCTCTCCATCTCTTTCCATGTCTCTCTCCATCTCTTTCTCTATGTCTCTCTCCATGTCTCTCTCCATTTCTCTCTCCATGTCTATCTCCATCTCTTTCTCTATGTCTCTCTCCATCTCTTTCTCCATGTCTCTCTCCATCTCTCTTCATCTCTCTCTCCATCTCTTTCTCTATGTCTCTCTCCATGTCTCTCTCCATCTCTCTCTCCATGTCTCTCTCCATCTCTTTCTCTTTGTCTCTCTCCATGTCTCTCTACATCTCTTTCCATCTCTCTCTCCATCTCTTTCTCTATGTCTCTCTCCATGTCTCTCTCCATCTCTTTCTCTATGTCTCTCTCCATGTCTCTCTCCATCTCTCTCTCCATGTCTCTCTCCATGTCTTTCTCCATGTCTCTCTCCATCTCTCTCTCCATGTCTCTCTCCATCTCTTTCTCTATGTCTCTCTCCATGTCTCTCTACATCTATTTCCATCTCTCTCTCCATGTCTTTCTCCATGTCTCTCTCCATCATCTTTCCATGTTCTCATCTCTTTCTCTATGTCTCCATGTCTTTCCATCCATGTCTATCTCCATCTCTTTCTCTATGTCTCTCTCCATCTCTTTCTCCATGTCTCTCTCCATCTCTCTTCATCTCTCTCTCCATCTCTTTCTCTATGTCTCTCTCCATGTCTCTCTCCATCTCTCTCTCCATGTCTCTCTCCATCTCTTTCTCTATGTCTCTCTCCATGTCTCTCTCCATCTCTCTCTCCATGTCTCTCTCCATCTCTTTGTCTATGTCTTTCTCCATGTCTCTCTCCATCTCTCTCTCCATCTCTTTCTCTATGTCTCTCTCCATGTCTCTCTACATCTCTTTCCGTCTCTCTCTCCATGTCTTTCTCCATGTCTCTCTCCATCTCTCTCTCCATGTCTCTCTCCATGTCTCTCTCCATGTCTCTCTCCATCTCTCTCTCCATCTTAATCTCCACCTCTCTCTCCATCTCCCTCTTGCCCATTCCTTTCTCCACCTCTCTCTCCTGTATCTATCCCGTATATGGACTACTAGAGCTGCTATGTGTGTGCGCATGAGTGAGTATTTGCTGCAGATAAAAAGAGAAAGTGATAAAAGCCGAGGTCCAAGCCGCCTTTACTGATCCTATTCACTAGAGAGGAGTGAGGCAGGGCCTGAAAGACTGTTTGAAGAGACACTCAATACATACACACACACACACACACAGACACACACGTCCCCATACATATTGTAGCAGACACACACAATCCAAGGGGCTGGTGTTCAGAGTAAAGGAGGAAAGCAGTAAGTCAGCAGTCACTAGAGGGGATACATGGGACTGTAAGACAGTCTGGTTGTGTAGTATAGTGGACTCCCTAGCAGGGTTGGGGTTAATTCCATTTCAATTCCAGGCAGTTCAGGAAGTTCACTGACATTCAAATTCACATTTTCATCCGTGCTTTTCAATAAGGAACATTTCGAAATGAAATTTGAATTGACTGGAAATCAAATGGAATTGACCCCTACCCTGCTCCTTAGGTCGTTAAGTGTTTCATGGGGCAGTCTGGTTGGCTGACTTGGCCTGGCTTTGTTTACCCAGCATGGTTTTTGTGGCCCACAATGCCTCTCTGGCCTAGTGACTCCAGACAATAAACTGCCAGGGGATTGATATTTGTTTAATCAGAGGAGAATAGTGACTGAAAGACTACTCCTACTTCAAACCTGCCAAAGCTTCATCTTCTTCACCTTCTTCTTCCTCCTCATCTTCTCCTTCTACATCTTCTTATTTTTCATCTTCTTCTACATCTTCTTCTTCCTCTTCTTCCTCTTCATCTTCTTCTTCTACATCTTCTTATTTTTCATCTTCTTTTTCATCTTCTTCTACATCATCTTCTACATCTTCCTCTTCATCTTCTTCTTCTACATCTTCTTCTTCCTCTTCTTCCTCTTCATCTTCTTCTTCTACATCTTCTTCTTTTTCATCTACTTTTTCATCTACATCTTCTACATCTTCTTCTTCTTCTTCTACATCTTCTTCTACATCATCTTCTTCTTCTTCTTCTTCTACATCTTCTTCTTCTTCTTCTTCTTCTACATCTTCTTTTTCTACATCTTCTTCCTCTTCATCTTCTTCTACATCTTCTTTGTCTTCTTCTTCTCCCTCTTCATATTCTTCTTCTTTATCTTCTTCTTCTTCATCCTCTTCTTCTTCTTCTTCTTCATATTCTTCTTCCTCTTCTTCTTCTTCTACATATTCTTCATCTTCTCCCTGTTCTTCATCTTCTTCTTCTTCCTCTTCTTTTTCTTCTTCTACATCTTCTTCTTCTTCCTCTTCATCTTCCTCTTCTACAACTTCTTCTTCTTCAACCTCTTCATCTACTTCTTCCTGTTCTTCATCTTCTTCATCTTTTTCTTCTTCTTCTATAGTGTTTTTCATTGTAGATAATTATCAGATATGAAATAATTGATTTTTCCATCTCATTACTTCTTATTTAAAATCCCTTAGTGAAATTCATAAACGAGCT
>NC_088243.1:36902809-37037809 GCF_036934945.1 Oncorhynchus masou masou | reverse complement strand
TCCCCCTCTCCTCCACCTCACTTCCCCTCCTACTCTCCTCTCCTCCACCTCCCCTCCTACACCTCCCCTCCCCTCCTCTCCCTCCCCTCCTCTTCCTCCCCTCCTCCACCTCCCCTCCTACTCTCCTCTCCTCCACCTCCCCTTCTCTTCCTCCCCTCCCTCTCCCTCCCCTCCCTCTTCATCCCCTCCCTCCACCTCCCCTCCTACTCTCCTCTCCTCCCCCTCCCCTCCTCTCCCTCCCCCTCCTCTTCCTCCCCCTCCTCCACCCCCCTCCTACTCTCCTCTCCTCCCCTCCTCCCCTCCCCCTCCTCTTCCTCCCCTCCTCCACCCCCCCTCTCCCTCTCCTCCCCTTCTCTTCCTCCCCTCCTCCTCCCCTCCCCCTCCCTCCTCCCCTCTCCCTCCTACTCTCCTCCCCCCCCTCCCCTCCCTCCCCTCCCCTCCTTCCTCCCCTCCTCCACCTCCCCCTCCTACTCTCCTCTCCTCCACCTCCCCTTCTCTTCCTCCCCTCCTCTCCCTCCCCTCCTCTTCCTCCCCTCCTCCACCTCCCCTCCTGCTCTCCTCTCCTCCCCTCCCCTCCTCTCCCTCCCCTCCTCTTCCTCCCCTCCTCCACCTCCCCTCCTACTCTCCTCTCCTCCCCTCCCCTCCTCTCCCTCCCCCTCCTCTTCCCCCCCTCCTCCACCTCCCCTCCTACTCTCCTCTCCTCCACCTCCCCTTCTCTTCTCTTCCTCCCCTCCTCTCCCTCCCCTCCTCTTCCTCCCCTCCTCCACCTCCCCTCCTCCCATGAGACTCATAAGAGAAGCACCGTCAAAGAGGTGATTTTTTTAAATACATCCCCACAGCAGACACATACATTCAGACAGTGAAACACGCACCTGCACACACTCACACACACACACACTCCCTGAAGCGTAGTAGTGGCTGTCCCTTTTACAATTAGCATAGTGGTCTCCTCAGATGCCTGTTAAATAAGGCACGATCATTAGGACCCCGCATGTCAATAACCGCCTCTGATGTCGTCCGGGCATCGACAGTCCTGCCTAGCCCTCTTCTCCCTTCTCCCTCCCCCTCTCCTCCCGGTGACCCCATCTTTGAACTTTATCTTGATTGCCGGCCAGTAGTTTTCCCTTTAATTACAAGAAGGAAACTGTCAATAGAATCTGTTAAATGGGATGCAATGGGCGGCTTGAATGGGAGGACGGCTATTTGTTCAAATTCTCCAGCGCTCAACGTATTGACAGTTTGTTGTCTGGGGCCATATGTGGCGATCAATCTCGGGCCGGGCCCAGCCACGCTGAAAAATGAAAGAGCAGATTGCTTCTGCTGGCCGTGGGATGACGGTTCACTATTTGGCGAGCGGAGGATTGGGGGAGAGTCTGGGAACATGGGAACGTTTCAGCCCTCCTGCCACAAGTGCACCCCAGAGAGGGCTTGGACGTGCGACTCCTTAGAGAAATGTTTTTTTTGAAATGGATTTTGTGCTTAAGTGTTCATCCATGCTGTCGATGACACAGACGGAGACTGATAGCAGCTGGAGTCTGGAGACGTCTTTGTGTGTGTTACATTTCTGCATGGGGACTCATATTGAATATACTTTGTACTGTATGTCACCTGTAGGCCACTTTGGATAAAAATGTTTGCTCAGTGGTTACTGTTGGAGATGTCTGTTAATGAGAAATATATATATTTAGGATCAGAAACTAATGAAGAAGTGATGCAGACAAGTTTATGATCAAAACTATAAGGTTTTAGTTGTTAGTCAATATTTCTTTCAGTTTGTTAAAGGTGAGCCAGTGTAACAACAACAGAAAGCTGGTATTAGCATTTTGAAGGGCAGGGACATAATTAATTCTTTGAATGCTAATCTTCTGCATTAATGATGGGAACCCTTAAGAAATGCTACTGTACGTGATTCACATATAAAGATGTAGATGTGTGTGTGTGTGTTAACAGTCCCTGTTTAACCTCACTGCTCATTAGCAACATGCTACGCTAATAGAACACAGTGTTTCCTGCCACTTTAAGTCTGGGACACACACACACACACACACACACGCACACACACACACACACACACACACACACACACACACACACACACACACACACACACACACACACACACACACACACACACACACACACACACAAAAGAATATCTACTTGCTATTATAATTGTCAAACACTCTTGGGAGGAGTGCATCTCTTTCCTATAGAGCTAAGAAACATAAGTTATCCACACAATTACCAGGACATGTTTGACTAGCATGTTAATTTAAGTAACAGCCAAATTACATTAAGTCTCCTGTCACCTTAAGACTTAATTGAATTCTCATTGATTTACTACTGTTTCGCCATGTGGCATTTTATCTAACAGCAGTGGACAAACACCTTAGAATATGGTGTCAAATGTTTTGATTAGGAGGATAGTGTTTTACTGTGAAAAAACCCAAAAGCCACCATGTTATAACTGAAATATGGAATTAGTTCAATTGACATCTTCACAATGTTCGAAAGAGCCTTCATTGTGGCATACGCCTTTCTCCAAGAAAAATAAATACTGGTGTAGTATTATCATTTATGTAGTATTATAGAAACAGTTGGAATAGAGTGGAGACATACAGTGTGTATTATTATAGAAACAGATGGAATAGAAAGGAGACATACAGTGTGTAGTATTGTAGAAACAGATGGAATAGAAAGGAGACATACAGTGTGTAGTATTGTAGAAACAGATGGAAGAGTGGAGACATACCGTGTGTAGTATTAAAGAAACAGTTGGAATAGAGTGGAGACATACAGTACAGTGTGTAGTATTATAGAAACAGTTGGAATAGAGTGGAGACATACCGTGTGTAGTATTATAGAAACAGATGGAATAGAGTGGAGACACCATGTGTAGTATTATAGAAACAGTTGGAATAGAGTAGAAACACCATGTGTAGTATTATAGAAACAGATGGAATAGAGTGGAGACATACCGTGTATAGTATTATAGAAAGAGATGGAATTGAGTGGAGACACCATGTGTAGTATTATAGAAACAGATGGAATAGAGTGGAGACATACCGTGTGTAGTATTATAGAAACAGATGGAATTGAGTGGAGACATACCGTGTATAGTATTATAGAAACAGATGGAATAGAGTGGAGACATATCGTGTGTAGTATTATAGAAACAGATGGAATTGAGTGGAGACATACCGTGTGTAGTATTATAGAAACAGATGGAATTGAGTGGAGACATATCGTGTGTAGTATTATAGAAACAGATGGAATTGAGTGGAGACATACCATGTGTAGTATTATAGAAACAGATGGAATAGAGTGGAGACATATCGTGTGTAGTATTATAGAAACAGATGGAATTGAGTGGAGACATACCGTGTATAGTATTAGACTAGTCCACAATGCTCTAGCGAGAACACTTGGTGATACTTGATGATAATAGCATGTCGTTTTTAATCATTTTGTTTTAAGCCTTCCCCAAACCATAGCTCTAATCTTAACTACTAGGAATTAATACCTAACCTTAACCACTATGAATTAATACCTAACCTTAACCACTATGAATTAATACCTAACCTTAACCGTTTGAGTCGTTTCTGTTTTATCCCTGTAACCATGCGGAATTAACCCTGTAATCACGTGGAATGAATGTGTTAAAAAATGAACCATAATATGATGAAGGGAAACTATGAGAGCTTGTTGCTCTGTTGCATGAATATGTGAGTGGCTCTGGTGTATGCGTGTGTATGCGTGTCGGTGTGCACGTGCGTGTGCACGCTTATGTGTGTGTGTGATAGTCAGATTGATAGTGCTGCTGGCTCTGCAGCCCTGTAAAGGTGTGTGTGTAAGCAGTTTCCTGCTGGGGGGGCTCCTGTCGGATCACAGGTCACTTTTCACATGGCCAAAGCCCCTGTCACACACTCACTCATACACACACCTCCAAATCCCGGTGATGGATGACTGAGAGCTCGATGTCAGACTCCTGGATCAGACCCACACATATACCGGGTTCGAGTATTGACCCAAACAGAAGCATGAACATCTGAATGTGTCTTTGGGGCAGAGCAGCCGGTATGTGTACGTGTGGTGGGGTTTAGAGAATTGAACCAAATGCACACACTATAAACCAGCCACTCACACCCCCCAGCTATGGGACAGTAGACTAACGCCAGTCGTTAAAAATCCTGTGTGTGTGCGTGTGTGTGTGTGTGTGTGTGCGTGTGTGCTTGTGTGTCTGCGTACACTCTCCTCTCCACCACAATGTTTGGTCAGTGTGATCTGTCAATAGTTGACCTGTGATTATTATTTAACATGCATGTTCCATTGATCGGCTGGATTGATCTGGTTTCAACTTTAAAGGCCAGCCTGCTTTAAGTCATTTATCCCTGGGGAGAAACACTGCTAGGGTCAACCTGGACACATAGACAGGCCACAGTAGCACGCACACACACACACACACACACATGATGGATGTACCCGATAGAGTACAACAGTGGTTATATACTGTGATCACCCCACCCACACTGACCTCTTGCTTGGACCATTAAGGGCCTGTGTGTGCATGTGTATGTGTGTGTGTGTGCGTGTGTTGGACTGGAGTTGTGAAATCCATCGCAGTACCACACCCATCCCCAGTGCTCATAAATGCTCCAGTACCGACTCAGTATGCTAATGACTGTGTTAGACATTACCCCTGAGACAGGAAAATACAGACAGGCCAGGCTATTGTTCAGCTGGGGAGTGTCTCTCCCTCTCTCTCTCTCTCTCTCTCTCTCTCTCTCTCTCGCATTCTGTGATGATATAGTCATGTAGTATGTGTAAAGATTAACCTCTATCTGCTTTATTTCCCCTCCCTCCCTCCCTCCCCCCCCTGTAGACTCCATGCACATAGAGGACGTGGAGGCAGTGCAGAAGCTCCAGGACGTGCTCCATGAGGCCCTGCAGGACTACGAGGCGGGCCAGCACCCGGAGGACCCTCGTCGGGCAGGCAAGCTGCTGATGACCCTGCCTCTGCTCCGCCAGACCTCCACCAAGGCCGTGCAGCACTTCTACAGCATCAAGCAGGACGGCAAGGTCCCCATGCACAAACTCTTCCTGGAACTGCTGGAGGCCAAGGTCTGATTGGCTAACCACGTCAACAACCCCCAATATGTCAGTCTGTCAGTCGCACCCAGCCTCCTCCCATTGACCGCCCCCTCCCGTAACCCCACATGACCCCTGAACCTCCCAAACTGCCGCCCACTGAGAGGGATGGGCGGGACTAACCTCTGAACTTTAACCCCTGACCTCTGTGCATAAGGGAAGACACTGACACTGAGACGAGACCTCTGCTGGAGGGCCGTATGTGTATAGATTATAGACAAGTCATAAACCAGTTACCATAACAACGGCCCTGTAAACTATTGACTATCAACCACAAGTCACTTATACATATAAGAATGATTAACGATGTGATTATTGACTATTGACTGATGAAAATGTTTAAACGAGGAATTTAAAAAAGAAAAGAAGAGAGTCTGCTCTGCTTGTGTCAGCAGCAGAGAGACTGTAAAGCTTTCTCAACTTCTTCTCAGTTTCCCAACAGTTTTTACAGGATGTGCTGTTGAAGAAAACGTTTGAAAATGAACAAAGACTTTTTGTTGATGATTTTCATGAAGAAATGTGTAACGGAGAAGAGAAGTGCGGAAAGGAGGAGAGGAGACTTGCCCTGCCAAAGGATGGAGATCCATTCAGTGGATGCCAGCAAACTTTACTATCAGCCCCTGACACCTCCGGTTACTCCTAATATCTTCTGATACACCCCCCTTCCCCAAAATACCTGGTGCCCCCAGTACCCCACCCCAAGTATTTACCTCGTATTGCAGTCTGGCCTGCTTAACTACAGTATTATAACACACACACACACACACACACACACACACACACACACACACACACACACACACACACACACACACACACACACACACACACACACACACACACACACACACACACACACACACAGTCTTGTACAGCTAACCTTGTGGGGGCACACACTTCAGTCCCATTCAAAATCCTAACCCTAGTTCCTAACCTTAACCCTTAGTGTAATTCTAACCCTAACACTAATTCTAACATTAACCCTAAACCTCATAGAAATAGCATTTGACCTCGTGGGGACTAACAAAATGTCCCCAGTTGCTCAGATTTTGGTCCATTTACGCTTCTTGTGGGGACTTCTGGTCCCCACAAGAATAGTTAGACACGTCCACACATACAACACACACACAGTCCCCAATGTGCCAGCCTAATAACAGATCGTTGTCATCACCCCCAGCCTTCCCTTTGGGTTTGTCCATTTGAATCACTTACAGCAGTTAGACTCCCTCGTTGCCCTTTTCGGTTCAGTCTTCCAGAGGGTTCGCAGACATGATGTAGTGGCTTGATGATTGTTGTTACTTTTTGAGGGAGACGGGGAAGCTTTAGTCACTCATGCAATATGGACGAGAGGTACAGGGGTGCTGAAGGGACACATATTTATGGTTGTTTTTCAACTTGTTTGGTCTTATTTTTATTGAAATGAATATAAGGGTGTAAATATATGATCCGGTCATCATATATGGTCTACATGATTCTTTTGTTTTGTTTATATTGTGTTAATAAGAAAGCAATCAATATATGTGTTTTTCTATCAGCTTTACCACTTTCAGCAATTCTATACGGATATATATATGGATCGACTCTTATCTTCTCTAAGCAATAGTCATTTAAAAGGAGGGTGCATATTAACATGTATGCAGTTCATGTTGGTGCCAGTCTTCATTGCGGGGGATGTTAGCATTTCAACCAGGTGTAGCTTCTCTCTGTGTGCTTGCCATAGGCTATTAGATGACATAGTCCTAGAATCAAGCTAACCCAAGGCTAGGGAGGCACCATGAATGTGCAGGCAAGCAGGTAACTCATGCATTTGACTCTTAAGACCGCCATTGTACCAAGAACAGTAATCTGTAGCCGAGATATAATACTAGACTAGCACTTAGGAAAGCTTTTAACAGCGGTGGGCTCATAGGAAGGAATGATGGTGGGATTTGGTCCAGGGTTTTTGTACGCAGATTAAGAACGCCAATATCCATAATCTAGATTATGATGTACTCTATTATAAAATGGTAACTGGTTCCAGTTGAGAAGCTAAACGATAAGTCAAGTAACCTACGTCACTCTCTATAACAAATATGTCAGTATTATTAGTAAGGGTATTTTCTGAACCTTCTTAACCATTGTATATTGTAAATTAACAGATTATAATTCTAACCTAAGACATTTTATTGGAACAAAACACAAAAAACACAAAAATACAAAAACAGAAAAATGTAGTTCAGCCTCTCAGTGTTTCATGTTTGCTGTGCTTTTCTGAAAAACGTTCCCTTTCTGTTTCGTTTTTTTTCTTCACCTATCCTTTCCCTCCGTTGCGTTCGACGACGTCGTCGTGTACTTTCTCGTGGTGGTTCTAGTTCTCGTGCCGTGCGCTTTTTTTAATTTTAGACACAGGGTAGAAGTAGAGACAACGGTGGATGTACCAGTCCTCAGGAGATAAGGGGCGGCGGGGTCTCACATACCTGCCAATTTACCAGGAAACAAGGCTCTTCTTCCTAGCTAGTTCTGCTAGATCAACTGATCCAACAACAACATCATCATCATCATAATAACCTGTACTGACTTAGAAGAGAATAACAAGTATCTAAAGGAAGAAACAAAGTATATAAAAAGGCATCATTTGTGTAACTTTTTCTTGTAGAATAACAATGTATATCTTAGGTTTAAATAAATAAAAAATAAAAAAGACATTTGAGCATTTCCCGAACGATAGATTAATTTTTTTGATAACTTGCTGTACATACTGCCTTCCTTCCATTTAGAAACAGCCGCGTTGTAACATTATCTAACCTCTGAGGTTGCAAAGGACAAAAAAAAAAAAAAAAAAAAAAAAAATGTTTTTTATTTTTGGAGTTCAACTCGTTTCCAAAACTCTCGCTTTAACTTTGTGTGCTTATTAAAAATAAAAAATAAAAAATAAAGATTACAATGTTGTTATTTTCTAGGACTAATGGGGCGGGGTGTGAGGGGTGGGTGGTGGTTATGTTTCTAATTCATTGATCTTCTTCCTTGGTCTTGTTTGTTAACTACCGTGTATGTATCATTGGCTAAACATAAAGAGACCATGGTTTGGATGGAGAAAGTACTTCACTGAAAGTACTTCTGTAGATTCAGGCTTCAATTCAATCAATTGCAGACTGTGAATGTTAAAGCTCTATTTTAAAGACAGGTGTGGTTTTATGTCAATATCTAATGGCAATATTTTATGCGAGAGCAGCTTGCTTGGTGTGGCAATGTTAGCACGGTTACACCTCAGATACCGTGTGAAACCGCAATGTGGTTTTACTCGATCTGCAGTTCATTGAATTACGGCCTGAATTCTCTACAGCCGCTGATGAGTGAGACAATAATGTCAAAGCCCTTTTTGCGAAACGTGTTCGTCTATCATTTCCATACACAACTCCTGAAAGAGAGGTGCTGTTCTTCTTTTTCCCTGTCGGCTTCTGTCTTTAGTTGATGTCTCTGTCTAACTGTTTTCCCATTTTCAAACCGATACTATGTACTGGCCTATAAAAGGAGCTGAAAGAGTACACAACAGTCTCTCAGAGGTGATTTAAGCTGAGCTGAATTGGACATTGAAATAGTTGATGGCAAACCATGAAAATAACAAAAAGGAAAATAATCACAGCCTTTTCAGAGAATTAAGGTCAAAGGCTAATTTGACAACATAGTACGTATCAGTCTCAAGACATAGATAGTTAAGCTGATTAGCCACACATCATTGACTATTCAATATTCTTAGTTAACAGAAAAAAATGACCATAACAACACATGATAATTCTCACTATGAAACTGCTTGTGTGTAGATTGTTGCCACAAATGTTGTTGGCTGATACACATATTTCTAGCGGCTTAAATCATGCTGAGGTTTTGCTATGTATATTTCAACACCTTCTATGGATCATATTGAAGATAGAGAGCGAGAGGAGAGTAATTTAGCCATAACGAACGAGGGCGTTTATTCTCCCAACGTGATTTTGTTATTTAAAGCAATATGACTGTGCAACAGACAGACGGTCGGACAGACGTTGCACTTTGTGTTTGAATTTGATCAAAATGCTGTATCTATTGGACTATTTTGCAATGAAACGGTACGAAATAAGGAAGTGAACATGTACAAACAACTGCTATATTTTATGAGAAGCGAAGGAGGAGAATAGTGAGTGTTAGTCACGTATGTATTTATGCCGAGGTGTAGCCTAAATACCACTCATGTGCTCGGGTTATAACCTGGCAGTTTGACATGCAAATGTATGAAAAAGAAACAGGGGGTGGGGGGTAAAGAAAGACAGAAAAACATGAAACAATTATATATGATTCACATTATGAAAAAAAGAACAAGATTAATCTTCCGACCAGGAGTTGCTGGGACGCCGTGTAGTGAGAAACATGTCCGTAGTTGTAGATGTGCTTCACATCAGTTAACGATTACCTGTATATTTTTGTGCCGTGTGTATCATACAGCGTGCTCCAACAATATGTCCATTTGTGTAAATGTATTTATTTTACATTGTATATATTGTCCAATGCAAAAAAGAGAGACCTACGATTCTGTAACTACGATCGGTTCAGATGTGTTACTCCAATCATGCCTTTCAGGATAACGGTAGAGCAATATTAAAACATGCTTCCAGGTTTGACCTCCCTCTCTCTACCGCATCCTTCTTTAGCATCCAATACAGATGCACGTGCACACACACACATACACACTCGCACGCGCGCACACACACACACACACACACACACACACACACACACACACACACACACACACACACACACACACACACACACACACACACACACACACACACACACACACACAGCTCTAGTTAGTATGGGTAATGACATCGGGCAGCCACGTGACACTATGACATAGGTAGCATCCCTATGTCATCGTCGCAGTCCACTTCAATAGGCCTATAGTGTCTCAGCCACGCACATTCAAACACACACACACACACACACACACACACACACACACACACACACACACACACACACACACACGCATTTAGACAGATAGAGGAACAGAAACCACAAAGTTACAGAAGGAAGAGATTAAACCCCACAGTCCACCAGGAGAGAGAGACAGAGAGGGAGAGAAGAGAGAAGACGCAAACAGAGGAAGCAAGCGGGCTTCACAGTGGAGCAAATCTACCACGTCCCCTCCTTAACTCTCACTCCCTCTCAACACTTAAAACTCCCAGCATTCAGCCACGTGCCACACGAGGAGATGAACAGTCTTTTCTCCCAGGCCCTCAAGTGAGTGCCTCATACATCCAACCACATCCCGCACCCTGTCTGTCCCCCAGCTCTGCTCTGTTACTAGGAACCAGCGGTAATGTGGGCAGATATTTAATGTTCTGAAACAGAAGCGTTTAAGCCTTTCAAACGGGGAGCGCTGACCTCCAGGCAAATATTTTTCAACAAGATGACATCAGTAGATATTAGCCGAGCAGGGCCCAATGGTTCCGGAGAGATTTTTGTTGGATTGTATTATTTGTCCCCGCCACTGCTGCACATACGTTTTACTCCTTGGCTTCGGAGTTCATTTATTTTATTTTATCTTTATACCATTGATTCATTATTATGATACAATAAAAGCTACTTGAGCATTTCAGCCGCTGAGTGCCATTATCGTTAACCTTGTGGAACGCCCCAAGACCTCCTGCGCATCTCTAATGAGTACTTTAACTCTTTACCCCCCTCCATCTCTAATGAGTACTTTAACTCTTTACCCCCCTCCATCTCTAATGAGTACTTTAACTCTTTATACAGCCCTCCATCTCTAATGAGTACTTTAACTCTTTACCCCCCTCCATCTCTAATGAGTACTTTAACTCTTTATACACCCCTCCATCTCTAATGAGTACTTTAACTCTTTATACACCCCTCCATCTCTAATGAGTACTTTAACTCTTTACCCCCCTCCATCTCTAATGAGTACTTTAAATCTTTCCCCCCTCCATCTCTAATGAGTACTTTAACTCTTTATACACCCCTCCATCTCTAATGAGTACTTTAACTCTTTACAGCCCTCCATCTCTAATGAGTACTTTAACTCTTTACCCCCCTCCATCTCTAATGAGTACTTTAACTCTTTATACACCCCTCCATCTCTAATGAGTACTTTAACTCTTTACCCCCTCCATCTCTAATGAGTACTTTAACTATTTCCCCCCCTTCCATCTCTAATGAGTACTTTAACTCTTTACCCCCTCCATCTCTAATGAGTACTTTAACTCTTTATACACCCCTCCATCTCTAATGAGTACTTTAACTCTTTATACACCCCTCCATCTCTAATGAGTACTTTAACTCTTTACAGCCCTCCATCTCTAATGAGTACTTTAAATCTTTCCCCCTCCATCTCTAATGAGTACTTTAACTCTTTATACACCCCTCCATCTCTAATGAGTACTTTAACTCTTTTATCAGCCTATTTACCCCCTCCATCTCTAATGAGTACTTTAACTCTTTCCCCCCTCCATCTCTAATGAGTACTTTAACTCTTTATACACCCCTCCATCTCTAATGAGTACTTTAACTTTTTACAGCCCTCCATTTCTAATGAGAACTTTAACTCTTTACCCCCCTTCATCTCTAATGAGTACTTTAACTCTTTATACACCCCTCCATCTCTAATGAGTACTTTAACTCTTTACCCCCTCCATCTCTAATGAGTACTTTAAATCTTTATCCCCTCCATCTCTAATGAGTACTTTAACTCTTTATCCCCTCCATCTCTAATGAGTACTTTAACTCTTTACACTCTCCATCTTTGATGAGTACTTTAACTCTTTACCTCTCCATCTCTAATGAGTACTTTAACTCTTTACCCCCTCCATCTCTAATGAGTACTTTAACTCTTTACCTACCCCCCTCCATCTCACTGAGCTCGAGCTGTTTTCCAAGGAGGAATGGGAAAAAATGTCAGTCTCTCGATGAGCAAAACTGATAGAGACATACCCCAAGCGACTTACAGCTGTAATCGCAGCAAAAGGTGGCGCTACAAAGTATTAACTTAAGGGGGCTGAATAATTTTGCACGCCCAATTTTTCAGTTTTTGATTTGTTAAAAAAGTTTGAAATATCCAAAAAATGTCGTTCCACTTCAAGATTGTGTCCCACTTGTTGTTGATTCTTCACAAAAAAATACAGTTTTATATCTTTATGTTTGAAGCCTGAAATGTGGCATAAGGTCGCAAAGTTCAAGGGGGCCGAATACTTTCGCAAGGCACTGTATATTTGCTCTCAAGCTTAGACTTTTGTTAACTGGCGTGAGCGCAGTGACGAAGTGTACAAAACTCTCACTCATTAAGCTAACACTAGTTGGCAACTTCTTTCAAACTCTACGCATACAGCTTTTAGATGCATACAGTTTTGACTGACTCTGAGGAAGTAGATAAAGGGCCTCAAAATTCTAACCTATCCCTTTAAACAATTAGAGCTATCCAGGGTCACCCATAACATTAAAATCTCCAAAACATAAGGAACTTATACGGGCGGGCAGCATTCACTTGGCCACATTCCCATTTAGTTTGATGGGATTTCAGTGAGTGTTTTATTGGGGCAGGGTGGTTTCATTTTTGCTCCGTTCATTGATGTTGGGGTCAGACTCCTCGGGTGCCTTGTCTGTTTTGGGCACTGTGACCTGTGAGGTGCTAATTTGCGCTGCTTCGCACAGATGGTGTTTTGTCACTGAGTGCGAGCATTTTCCCTCTCAGTATCAACTCGAGGCCTCTCCTGGGCTTCACAGGCCTGGTCACACACACACACTCACAGTAGTAACGGCCTATTACAGCTACCCCTCGTCCAACCTAGAAAAATCACTTTTCAGGACAGTGCATGTGTGTGGATATATGTGGTAGTGTGTGAAAAACTGCATGTGTGTGAGTGTACATTTGTGGCAAGTGAACTGAGTAGATCCACAATCCATTTTCTGAAAAATATTGTTGCATTCAAAACTAAATAGCTGATAAGGCATTGTGAACTTTACATCTGAAGTGTCTAATAGCTGTTATGTTATCTAGACACGTGCACAAAAGTGCAAAATGTGTTCGTTCAGAACAATTTTGAATACCGCCATTTTGATTGCATTGAGATTGCATCAGGCTTCACATACATGTAAAATTGATGTTAAACCAT
This sequence comes from Oncorhynchus masou masou, assembly GCF_036934945.1. Lineage (NCBI taxonomy): Eukaryota > Metazoa > Chordata > Actinopteri > Salmoniformes > Salmonidae > Oncorhynchus > Oncorhynchus masou. The sequence continues at coordinate 37,024,517 of NC_088243.1, read as the reverse complement.
TCCAGAAGAACTGTGCGCGCAACACATTCATTGTTGGTATCCACTGTACTGGTATATGCTGCTCTCACTATCATTCTCACTATCACTATCAACCAGTATCACATTCTATCACATTCTATCACATTCTGTTCTTTCTTCTTCTCCCTTTTCTCTTTTCAGAGCTCCTCTCCATCTCATACCTCTCCATCCCTCTATCGTTCTCTCGGTCGTTCCCTTTTATACCTCTCTATCCATCCGTTCTTCATTCCCCCTATCGTTCTCTCTGTCGTTCCCTTTTATACCTCTCTATCCATCCGTTCTTCATTCCCTCTATCGTTCTCTCTGTCGTTCCCTTTTATACCTCTCTATCCAGCCGTTCTTCATTCCCCCTATCATTCTCTCTGTCGTTCCCTTTTATACCTCTCTATCCATCCGTTCTTCATTCCCTCTATCGTTCTCTCTGTCGTTCCCTTTTATACCTCTCTATCCATCCGTTCTTCATTCCCCCTATCGTTCTCTCTGTCGTTCCCTTTTATACCTCTCTATCCATCCGTTCTTCATTCCCCCTATCGTTCTCTCTGTCGTTCCCTTTATACCTCTCTATCCATCCGTTCTTCATTCCCCCTATCGTTCTCTCTGTCGTTCCCTTTTATACCTCTCTATCCATCCGTTCTTCATTCCCTCTATCGTTCTCTCTGTCGTTCCCTTTTATACCTCTCTATCCATCCGTTCTTCATTCCCCCTATCGTTCTCTCCTTTATTCCCTCCATCACTCGTCCCCTGAACGCTCTAATGGTTTGTGGCTGGCTGGGGGAAAAGCCTCAGGGAATGTTGAGGACTACTTAACACTGAAATGTTAACTAGTGGATCACTCACTGGTAATTAATGGGCTTTAGAACAAAAGGTTGTTACACCATCTCTCTCTCTCTCTCTCTCTCCCCCTCTTTCTCTCTCTCTCCCCCTCTCTCTCTCTCTCTCTCCCTCTCTCTCTCTCTCTCTCTCTCTCCCCTTCTCTCTCTCCCCTCTCTCTCTCTCTCTCTCTCTCTCTCTCCCCCCCCTCTCTCCCCCTTTCTCTCTCTCTCTCTCTCTCCCCCCTTCTCTCTCTCTCCCCTTCTCTCTCTCTCCCAGGGATGAAATGGATAGTATGGCCGTGGGGCTGAGTTAGCGAGCGTAAGAGGGTCACACCGCCAGCGTTTATTTGCACTTAAATGTTTTACTCTCCATTCGATGGGCCATTAATTTAGTTAGTGCACTTTTATAAATAGTTTGGTCTGTCATTGTCAAGTGAATTAGTGGCACTTTAAACCCTTCACTAGGGGCCTATATAGCACCAGACACCATCGTAGCCACCCAGTAGATAGGCTCGGACCAGCTTCCCTATATGATGCACTTATTGTAAGTCTCTCTGGATAAGAGCACCTGCTAAATGACTGAGTGATAAATTGTAATTGTGAGACTATCCGTTTTACAGTGTTTCATTAAGGACATGAGTGTATCTGTGGCCATAGAGCTACTGACACTGATACATGGCTCTACAATGAATGGTCATAGGTTCATGTGGATAGAGATCCAAGGGAAATTCAACAATTCATTGTACAATCCCTATTGATATTGTGTAGCTACTGCAGGGAGACATCACCGTATAAGGATTACAAATGCTGTGTCTAAATGCAATGTTCTCCTATGATAAATCCCATAATGCGTCATAATGCACATTACAATATAATACATTCATAGAATGGTAGTTGCACAGTCAGGCAGTACAGCTTGGACAAAGGAAACAACCTGCCTGCTGGGTGATTTGAAAAGTCATAGTCGGCAGGTAGCGGTTAGATGGGTGGCGGCAGGTGGCGATTAGAGTGTTGGGCCAGTAACTTATAGGTCCAAAAAATAGATGTTCTTCTGCCCCTGAACAAAGCAGTTGTAAATAAGAGTTGTTTTCTTAACTTACTTGCCTAGTTAAATAAAAGGGGTGGGGGGAATAGTCAATTGATAAAACATATTCATAAACCTAGCCTGAAAAAAGCATTCAAGTTGACAAAACAGAGATAACTACAGTGGACTTCAGAGTCACATGTTTGAATTTCACTAATATGCTGACAACCAGGGAGTCCGTTAGAACAGTGAGTCAGAGCCTGATTGTGTGAAGGGAATGGCCGCTTGCACTTTCTGCAGCAGGCTAATGTAGACCGTGTGTGCTGGGTGTGGAGGTGGGGGGTTCATTCGGTTCTATGGAAACTCAGCAGGAGGGGGATTGCTGGGCATGGGCCTGGGGGTGAACGTCTGATTCCGAATAAAATGCTGAGAACACACACACACGTTCTGGACATACTGACTCAGATATTATTAAATCCCCACGGGTTGCTATGATGTGCTGCGTTCATGCATTGTTTTAATGTTTTTATATTGGTTAAGTTACACTTTATAATATTCCATTGTAAATAAACAGAAATGTTTATAAGTGTTTATGACTGCATTAATGGTGAGGATATGAGTTTTAATGTACAAAAGGGAAGAAGAAAATGACAGGCTCTCAGATGTCCAGAAGTCAATAAGGGCAAATTGGATGGACAGAAGAGGGGAGGAGAAGAGACTGGAGGGTAAAGGAGAAGAGACTAGAGGGTAGAGGAGAAGAGACTGGAGGGTAGAGGAGAAGAGACTGGAGGGTAGAGGAGAAGAGACTGGAGGGTAGAGGAGAAGAGACTGGAGGATAGAGGAGAAGAGACTGGAGGGTAGAGGAGAAGAGACTGGAGGGTAGAGGAGAAGAGACTGGAGGGTAGAGGAGAAGAGACTGGGGGTAGAGGAGAAGAGACTGGAGGGTAGAGGAGAAGAGACTGGAGGGTAGAGGAGAAGAGACTGGAGGGTAGAGGAGAAGAGACTGGAGGGTAGAGGAGAAGAGACTGGAGGATAGAGGAGAAGATACAGGAGGATAGAGAAGAGAATGGAGGATAGAGGAGAAGAGACTGCAGGATAGAGGAGAAGATACTGGAGGATAGAGGAGAAGAAACTGGAGTGTAGAAGAGAAGAGATTGGAGGATAGAGGAGAAGAAACTGGAGTGTAGAAGAGAAGAGATTGGAGGATAGAGGAGAAGATACTGGAGGATAGAGAAGAGAATGGAGGATAGAGGAGATGAGACTGGAGAATAGAGAAGAGCATGGAAGATAGAGGAAAGAGACTGGAGGATAGAGGAGAAGAGACTGGAGGATAGAGGAGAAGATACTGGAGGATAGAGGAGAAGAGACAGGGGGATAGAGGAGAAGAGACAGGGGGATAGAGGAGAAGAGACTGTTGGATAGAGGAGAAGAGACTGGAGGATAGAAGAGACGAGACTGCAGGATAGAGGAAAAGAGACTGGAGGATAGAGGAGAAGAGACTGCAGGATAGAGGAGAAGAGATTGGATGATAGAGAAGAGACTGCGGGATAGAGGAAAAGAGACTGGAGGATAGAGAAGAAGAGACTGAAGGATAGAGGACAAGAGACTGGAGGATAGGGGAGAAGAGACTGGAGGATAGAGGAAAAGAGATTGGAGGATAGACAAGACACTGCGGGATAGAGGAAAATAGACTGGAGGATAGAGAAGAAGAGACTGGAGGATAGAGGAAAAGAGAATGGAGGCTACAGGAGAAGAGACTGGAGGAAATAAGAAATGAGACTGGAGGATAGAGGAGGAGAGACTGGAGGATAGAGGAAAAGAGACTGGAGGATAGAGGAGAAGAGACTGCAGGATAGAGGAGAAGAGATTGGATGATAGAGAAGAGACTGCGGGATAGAGGAAAAGAGACTGGAGGATAGAGAAGAAGAGACTGAAGGATAGAGGACAAGAGACTGGAGGATAGAGGAGAAGAGACTGGAGGATAGAGGAAAAGAGACTGGAGGATAGAAAGGAAGAGACTGGAGGATAGAGGAGAAGAGACTGGAGGATAAAGGAGAAGAGACTGGAGGATGGCGAAAAGCAGAAATGGAAAAAGGAGAGCCAGCAAACAATAGAAGGGAGCAGAGGAAAAGACAATGGAAGGTAGAGGAGAAGAGACTGGAGGATAGAGGAGACGAGACTGCAGGTTAGAGGAAAAGAGAATGGAGGATAGAGAAGAGACTGAGAGGAGAGGAGACTGGAAGATAGAGGAGAAGAGACTGGAGGATAGAGGAAAAGAGACTGGAGGATATAGAATAGACTGGAGGATAGAGGAGAAGAGACTGGAGGATAGAGGAGAAGAGAATGGAGGATAGAGGAGAAGAGACAGGGGGATAGAGGAGAAGAGACTGCAGGATAGAGGAAAAGAGATTGGAGGATAGAGAAGAGACTGCGGGATAGAGGAGAAGAGACTGGAGGATAGAGGAGAAGAGACTGCATGGTAGAGGAGAAGAGACTGGAGGATAGAGGAGAAGAGACTGGAGGGTAGAGGAGAAGAGACTGGAGGGTAGAGGAGAAGAGACTGGAGGATAGAGGAGAAGAGACTGCATGGTAGAGGAGAAGAGACTGGAGGATGGCAAAGAGCAGAAATGGAAAAAGGAGAGCCTGCAAACAATAGAGGGGAGCAGGAGTGGGTGAGGAAAAAATGAAAGCCTAACTAACTAAAAGGGAGAAGAGAGATAAAAGGAGAGGAGAGGAAAGGAGGGAAAAGCAGAATAAGGGCTAATGCAAACACAGGGATGATTTGGTTCCTATCTCCATGGACCATGGGGGAGATAATGTTAATACCAGACTACCATTCCTCTCCCTCAGCATCCCTACACAGAGAGAGAGAGAGGTTGAAGAGGAAGAGAGCAAGAGAGACAGAGAGAGAGAGCGAGACAGAGAGAGACAGAGAGAGGATGGAACACTGATTGACAGACAGAATGACTGAATGACAGATCGAGGGTCTTAGAAAATCAATGGCACCCAAATCTCTCTCTCTCTCTCTCTCTCTCTCACACACACACACACATAAACAACTAATTCAGTAGCACACTATCAGGGACTAGATAAAACAGCCGTGGAACATAGGCCTGCCTACTATTGTGTTTGGATAAAACGAGGCCATCAATTTATTCCACTTCTGTTAATCAGTATCCAGCAAATGATATTCATATATATTCATGTTGATTTGATTTTGAAAGGAATGAAACTGATAGGCTACATTACAGTATTACCTTAATGGTATTAAGCGGAAAGAGATTTAGTGAAATATTTTTCATATAGCTAATGACAATCAGTGTGTTGAGTCTGATCCTGTCTGGTCGTCCGAGCTTCAACCATGGAGTATAAATGACCACAATATTTCACTCGTATAATATGAATAAGCTGATATGCACACATTTCTGCTGAAAAAAATATCGGCATGTATTTTTCAGAATGGACAATTGAACTCAGTGTCAGCTGGTTAGGACATACGCCTCCAGGATCCCACATTTACCAATGGAAATGGAGGAAGAATGGAGGGGGGAGGAGGATAGGAAGGAGCAGAGGAATGAAGAGAGAGGCCTCTGTGGATGTAATATATGAATAGCTAGTGCCTCCCTCCTCTCTCTCTCCCTCTCTCCCTCCCTTCTTTCTCCCTCCCTCATCTCTCCCTCCCTCCTCTCCCTCCCTCCCCCTTGGCTGAGCCCCTAGCCGCCTACCCTGCATGGTATTGATTATTAGGTGAGTGCAGTAATCTTCTTAAGGTCATTAGGAGCACCTAATTAAAAATTGGTTAGACTGCCTTTGTTCACCAGAGCAATTGCAGCTGTTCAAATGCGATTAGCTGATAACAAACTTGTCTAGAAATATAAGGGGCATTTGTTTGATATGTTTACATAATTTGAATGCAAAACACTATGTCGGTGTCAGCCGTGCTTATGTGGCTGCGGGGAGAGACAGAGTTTTTCGCCTTGTTTGCTTCTGCAAGCTACTGCACAAGCTATTGCCAATAGGCAGAGACAAGAGCTGAAATTCTAAGTTGTAGGCAGAGTTCTCTCTTCTCCCGACGGCCGATTATCGTCTTGACAACAGGAAAGTTGAGAACGCTGTAATAAATCGTTTTTTTGGGGGGTAGATTCTTTGATAAAGAGTTAAATGGCCAAATAAATGATTATAGGCTACTGTTGGTTGAACTATTTATTGGTAGTGTGTCATCTCTGTATTGTGGACGTGCTGAAACATGACTGCATGGACCCTTTGGTTTCAGGCACCCATACTACTGTAGGTAGAGATGTCTTAAAGGAAACTTCCACTACAATTTTTTTTGTTTTGTTTGTTTCATTAGTCCATTGTTGACGTTGTCACAAAATGTTTTGCTTGTCAGCATTCATGGTTTCAAGGCATGTAACTTTCAAAATACAGAAATCATGTGTGACTCACCACCTTTTTTTAAATTCTTTTTTTTACATTGGATAAAAGTAGAGACTCAAAGTTAAAAATTGGTATATCATACACTACAGTTGAGGAACAATGGGAAAGTAATTCTGCTTTGAAAGTGGATACACTTGTAAACTCACTTTTGAGAAAAGGGTCTTGGAACATTTTGATTCTTACTGGAGAGCTCTCCTTTGTCTACACCCACTCAGCATTGTTCACACCCTCTTAAGCCTCAGCCCCACCCGTCTCTGTAACGGATTTCTTGACTTGAAGGAGAGGCGGACCAAAGCGCAGCGTGGTTATTTTGATTCATGTTTAATAAAGCACTTCACATGAACAAACTAACAAAAACAAGAAACGTGAAAACCCAAAACAGTCCTATCTGGTGCAAATACAGAGACAGGAACAATCACCCACCAACACACAGTGAAACCCAGGCTACTTAAGTATGATTCTCAATCAGAGACAACTAATGACACCTGCCTCTGATTGAGAACCATACTAGGCCGAAACATAGAAATACCCAAATCATAGAAAAACAAACATAGACTGCCCACCCCAACTCACGCCCTGACCATACTAAATAATGACAAAACAAAGGAAATAAAGGTCAGAACGTGACAGTCTCTTTAAGGATTCACATGTGAGGTCATGTGCTAAACAGTGAGCAGTGTAGTAAAGATTAAGACTAAAAGTGGTAAAAGTAGTAGCCTACAATAAGGAACAATTCCAGGTAAACAGAAAGGTTAGAAATATTAGATACATATTAGATGACACTTACCCAGACACACTTGTCTAAATTGATGGGTCATGTGAAAGAAGTGCTATAACCCCAAGCCACATCCAGTGGTGGAAAAAGTACTAAGTTGTCATACTTGACTAAAAGTATAATTCATTTCAAATTCCTTATATCAAACCAGACGGCACAATTTTTAGATTTTATTTTTTTATTGACGGATAGCCAGGGGCACACTCCAACACTCCAACATCATTTACAAACGTAGCATTTGTGTTTAGTGAGTCCTTCAGATCAGATGCAGTTGGGATGTTCTCTTGATAAGTGTATGAATTTGACAATTTTCCTGTCAAAGTGCATCATACAGGGATTTCTCTTTTTTTGAAAGCCCCCTCGGGGCTCAACACGACACTGTGGCCGTGTTCGAGAGCATCAAAACCGTGATGTATCATGGGTAAATTGTTACTGACTGTCAGTCTTGACTCGCCTTTAAAGTCGGCTGCAATGCCGTGGTCAAGGCGACGACGGCGCCAGTGCAGTGAGTGGAGCTTCCTCAGGTGTTCAAAGGCGCATATCAGACCGAGAAGCCTAATGCTTCTCATGTGGTTTTTTATGAGTTTTAGTGTAGAAAAAGATCTCTCCGCAGAAGCGAGAGTTAAAGGGATGGCTGAAAACAGCTCGATTCCCAAAGTGACATCTGGGAAACTGGGCGGAAGGAAGTGGTGCATCAATTACAGCAACATCGCTAATTGGGCCTCGATTGGCCTGCTACAGTCGTAATAGGTTTGTAGCCTACATTGTGTGTGACTTTTAACTGTATTGTTGTATACAGCATGTGCTAACGTAAGTACACATACCACCCATGGTAAACAAGGATGTGCCAGCAGTCTCTTGGGACATTCAACACGTTCTCATTGACAGCAACAATCTGTGAATAGTTAATGGGGAGAGGAGGGATGAATGAGCCAATTGTAAACTGGGAATGATAAGGTGACCATGATGGTATGAGGGCCAGATTGGGAATTTAGGACAGGACCCTAGAGTTAACACCCCCACTCTTGCCATGGATCTTTAGCGACCACAGAGAGTCAGGACATCATTTAAACATCCCATCCGAAAGACGGCACCCTACATAGGGCAATGTCCCCAATCAATGCCCTGGAGCATTGGGATATTTTTTTTACACCAGAGGAAAGCGTGCATCCTACCGGCCCTCCAACACCACTTCCAACAGCATCTGGTCTCCTGTCTAGGAACCAACCAGGACCAAACCTGCTTAGCTTCAGAAGCAAGCCAGCAGTGGGAAGCAGGGTATTATTCTGCTGGCTGTTATGTTGCTATTATCTCTAGTCTGTCTTCATAGTCTTCCTCTCTAGAGACTACAACAGGAGAACATTTTCCTAAAGTCCTTCCACAAAATTACCTGCCCGAGCTTTTGTGTAGGCCCATTAGCCTACACAAAATGATTTGCTGTAGCTAGCTATCAGCCCATTAGCCTATACACAGTGGCCTGCCCTAGGTAGCTAGCAGCCCATTAGCCTACACAAAATGACCAGGTGTAGTTAGCTATCAGCCCATTAGCCTATACACAGTGGCCTGCCCTAGGTAGCTAGCAACCCATTAGCCTACACAAAATGACCAGGTGTAGTTAGCTATCAGCCCATTAGCCTATACACAGTGGCCTGCCCTAGGTAGCTAGCAACCCATTAGCCTACACAAAATGTGTCATGTCTTGTTATGTCTGTTCCTGTCCTTTCTCTTCACTCTGTCTCTCTCTGCTGGTCTTTTTAGGTTACCTTCTCTGTCTCTCATTCTTCAGCTGTTCTACATCTCCCCTAACTAGCTCATTCACTCTTTCACACCTGTTCTCTCTTCCCCCTCTGATTAGGTCTCTATTTCTCTCTCTGTTCCTGCTACTTTCAGTGTCTGATTCTTGTTTGTGTTTTTGATGCCAGAAGCAAGCTGTCGTCCCGTTTGCTTCCACCTTGTCCTATCCTGTCGGAGTCCGCCTGGCAGGTGCATCCTGCATTATACTAACGTTCTTTTTGTTCCATTGACTACGTTGGAAGAGGATTTATGCCATTCCTGTTTTTCATTAAAGAACTCTGTTTTCTGTTAAAACCGCTTTTGGGTCTTCACTCAAGTACATAACAGAAGAATCAGACCAAGAATGGACCCAGCGGCTCCGGACCCTTTTCACTCCGCCGTCGAGATCCAGGGAGCGATGCTAGGCAGACACGAGGAGGAATTGTCTGCTGCTCGACATGCCGCTGAAACCCTGGCCGTCCAAGTCTCCGACCTCACAAGACAGGTTCACCAACTCCACCTCGATCCACCGCCCACTTCCAGGGTTTCCGAGTCTCCGGAGCCCAGGATCAACAACCCGCCGTGTTACTCTGGGGAGCCCACTGAGTGCCGCTCATTCCTCACTCAGTGTGATGTGGTGTTCTCTCTCCAGCCCAACACTTACTCCAGGAGCGCAGCCCGCATCGCCTACGTCATTTCTCTCCTTACCGGACGGGCGCGTGAGTGGGGCACGGCAATCTGGGAGGCGAGGGCTGAGTGTATTAACCAGTATCAGGACTTTAAGGAGGAGATGATACGGGTTTTTGACCGTTCTGTTTTTGGGGAGGAGGCTTCCAGGGCCCTGTCTTCCCTATGTCAGGGGAATCGATCCATAACGGATTATTCTATTGAGTTTCGCACTCTCGCTGCCTCTAGTGACTGGAACGAGCCGGCTTTGCTCGCTCGTTTTCTGGAGGGTCTCCTCGTCGAGGTTAAGGATGAGATCCTCTCCCGGGAGGTTCCTTCCAGTCTGGACTCCTTAATAGCTCTCGCTATTCGCATAGAGCGACGGTTTGATCTTCGTCGCCGAGCTCGTGGAAAGGAGCTCGCGTTCTCCGTTGCTCCCCTCTCCACATCACTGCCACCTGCCGCATCACTGCCACCCTCCTCCGCCGGCTCGGATGCTGAGCCTATGCAGCTGGGGGGTATCCGCATCTCGGCCAAGGAGAAGGAACGGAGAATCACCAATCGCCTCTGTCTCTACTGCGGCTCCGCTGGTCATTTTGTCACCTCATGTCCAGTAAAAGCCAGAGCTCATCAGTAAGAGGAGGGCTACTGGTGAGCGCAACTACTCAGGCCTCTCCTTCTGGATCACGCACTACCTTTCCGGTCCATCTCCGCTGGCCCGGTTCATCTGCTTCCTGCAGTGCCTTGATAGACTCTGGGGCGGAGGGCTGTTTTATGGACGAGACCTGGGCTCGGGAACATGACATTCCTCTCAGACAGTTAGGGAGCCCACGGCCTTGTTCGCTTTAGATGGTAGTTCTCTCCCCAAGATTCAGCGTGAGACGCTGCCTTTAACCCTCACTGTCTCTGGTAATCATAGCGAAACCATTTCTTTTTTAATTTTTCGTTCACCTTTTACACCTGTTGTTTTGGGTCATCCCTGGCTAGTGCGCCATAACCCTTCTATTAATTGGTCTAGTAATACTATCCTATCCTGGAATGTTTCTTGTCATGTGACCTGTTTAATGTCTGCTATCCCTCCTGTTTCCTCTGTCTCTTCTTCACAGGAGGAGCCTGGCGATTTGACAGGGGTGCCGGAGGAGTATCACGATCTGCGCACGGTGTTCAGTCGTTCCAAGGCCACTTCTCTCCCTCCACACCGGTCGTATGACAGTAGTATTGATCTCCTTCCGGGAACTACTCCCCCGGGGTAGATTATACTCTCTGTCGGCTCCCGAACGCAAGGCTCTCGAGGATTATTTGTCGGTTTCGCTCGACGCCGGTACCATAGTCTCCTCCTCCTCTCCCGCCGGAGCGGGGTTTTTTTGTTCAGAAGAAGGACGGGTCCCTGCGCCCATGCGTGGATTATCGAGGCTGAATGACACAACAGTTAAGAATCGTTATCCGCTTCCTCTTATGTCTTCAGCCTTCGAGATCCTGCAGGGAGCCAGGTTTTTCACCAAATTGGACCTTCGTAACGCCTACCATCTCGTGCGCATCAGGGAGGGGGACGAGTGGAAGACGGCGTTTAACACTCCGTACCTTAAGGGAACATTTCGACAATCACCGTATAGTTAGTGAGAAAGTCCCTATTGGAACTGTACGGTCCCTTACTAGACGTCCGAAAACATTTTAGAAATTCGGGGACGGCGTCGGGCCGAGCGGTAGGGCCAGACCTACCGGGAAGTCATCAAATGAACTTTGTCGGACATTCGGTTTTCGTTTAATAAAATAAACAAATTTTAGCCCATTTTTGCGCAATGCCGAAATATCCCACAAGAGGGCATAAGCAATCATATTGCTATTGGACAAAACATCACGAATCACGACGTGCCATATCTCGGAAACCGAAAATATTTCGAAGCCGAAACTTGGTGAGCGTAGGTTTGGCATTATGGGAAGATGGCCCCGAACAAGATGGCGTCTAGGCCTCAACGGTTTTTGAGTTATGGCCATATTTCTGGGATTAAAGGTCCAAAATGAAAATAGAGAAAAGATTTTTTCACTTCACGTCAAAGTCAAGGAGCCTCCGGTGTCAATAAAAAAAAAATCGGCCATTTATCTATCGTCATTTACGAGAAATCGTACGTTGACCAGATCGTGATGTTCAGATATAGGTGTTTTTTTTTTTTTTTCAACGGTTACAGATCCAGTTGCAGGGTGTTCATACGAGTATTTTTAAAATGTGCTGCGGAGCTCTGCGACATTTCTGTGATTTTCTATGATTTTCTGAAATAACACACACTCACTAAACCCTCCGTAAATAACTCAGTTCTTAACGTAAAGACTTAAAACTCAGGATTCTGTAAAGGCATACCCCAATGAGGATATGAGTTTATTTATAGCTTCCTGTGCCAACCGGAAGTGCCATAATTGGTGTCTCAGGGGCTGTTTGGAAGGGTTAAAAAAATCAGATCTGTCCAAAACTTCATATGTGTGATTAGACAACCCCCATGAACTGTAAATCAGTCATTTTTCCCAACAGATGTCAAAGAAAAGCTCTCACACACACACACACAGCAAGGATGGAGTGACAAAGCGTGGTGTTTAAAGACACAGAGAGCAGGCAATGGCATAAACATAATCCCAAGGCAGGGCCGAGTCCAACGAGGTGCCCCGCTTGACCGTAGCTCACTCGGTCTGAGCGCAGCGACCATGAGAAAAATAGGCCCACAATGAAGCCTGCACCACAATGTCATTTGATTTTGGGTGACAGCGGCGGAACCGTTAGGTTTAGAAGGACAATTCAAACACAGGACTGTTCCTAAGGTCCTCCCGATCTGTGCAAGCCTAACCTTGACTGTGTGGCATTAACCTTTCACAGTTAAAAGAAGGTGTTTACAAAAAAACAGTGTGCATTGACTTCTCTCCCCATAGGAATACATTGCCTGCTCCCCTAAATACAACCTGGGGTCTTTATGGGTTATGAATGCTGTATGAACCTGTCTTCTATGACATTCCATCAGACCACTATGAGGTCTACCTGTGTCGATTCTAAGCTTCCTGGAGCAACCGGAAGTGGTTAAATTGACCCAAAAGGTATTTGGATGTACATCACCTCGAAAGGTGCCGAGGCCTCTGCATTATTCAACCCTGTGTAGATCAGTCAATTCTCAACTTAAAGACTTAAAACTCAGGATTCCCTAGGTTTCTATGTCAGTCAAGACATGTGTGTATTTATAGCTTCCTGTGCCAACCGGAAGTGCCATAATTGGTGACTCAGGGGCTGTTTGGAAGGGTTAAAAAAATCAGATCTGTCCAAAACTTCATATGTGTGATTAGACAACCCCCATGAACTGTAAATCAGTCATTTTTCCCAACAGATGTCAAAGAAAAGCTCTCACACACACACACAGCAAGGATGGAGTGACAAAGCGTGGTGTTTAAAGACACAGAGAGCAGGCAATGGCATAAACATAATCCCAAGGCCGTGCCGAGTCCAACGAGGTGCCCCTCTTGACCGTAGCTCGCTCGGTCTGAGCGCAGCGACCATGAGAAAAATAGGCCCACAATGAAGCCTGCACCACAATGTCATTTGATTTTGGGTGACAGCGGCGGAACCGTTAGGTTTAGAAGGACAATTCAAACACAGGACTGTTCCTAAGGTCCTCCCGATCTGTGCAAGCCTAACCTTGACTGTGTGGCATTAACCTTTCACAGTTAAAAGAAGGTGTTTACAAAAAAACAGTGTGCATTGACTTCTCTCCCCATAGGAATACATTGCCTGCTCCCCTAAATACAACCTGGGGTCTTTATGGGTTATGAATGCTGTATGAACCTGTCTTCTATGACATTCCATCAGACCACTATGAGGTCTACCTGTGTCGATTCTAAGCTTCCTGGAGCAACCGGAAGTGGTTAAATTGACCCAAAAGGTATTTGGATGTACATCACCTCGAAAGGTGCCGAGGCCTCTGCATTATTCAACCCTGTGTAGATCAGTCAATTCTCAACTTAAAGACTTAAAACTCAGGATTCCCTAGGTTTCTATGTCAGTCAAGACATGTGTGTATTTATAGCTTCCTGTGCCAACCGGAAGTGCCATAATTGGTGACTCAGGGGCTGTTTGGAAGGGTTAAAAAAATCAGATCTGTCCAAAACTTCATATGTGTGATTAGACAACCCCCATGAACTGTAAATCAGTCATTTTTCCCATAAAAATTCAAAGGAAAAATAAATCACACAGATACACAACTTGGATGGAGGGACGTATTGGGGTGTGTAGAGACTGACAGTGCCTCCAATAGTTAGCTTTGTTCGAGCTAAAAAAGAACCGTCAGACCTAGAGTTCCGAAACTTTAGAATCCTGTTCTAGACCTCAGGTAGATAGTGCGTGGTGAGTTACGGCGCTCTAGAATGTTCTCGGACCGAGAAACAGCGTCGAACATTTGCAATGACTTCAATTCATTTTGACCATTACGAAAATGGCGACATTTAGAAATGTCCCAGAGACACAAGACTAGGTGCATTGTGACCGTCTCGGCCCATAGAGACAGAACCCAACATCTCGGTCCGATAGCTCATTCAAGGACCCCGTAGCAAGGCATTGAAAAAAGTGGATTTTCAGCACCAATTAGGCTTTTACTCGGACACCAAATGACCTATCGGGCCGGAACTCGGGATTCGGGGTCGCCTCACATAGGACTACACATAATGTCCGAACTGGCCCCGCAGCTAGAAAGTAACTATGTGTTTTATGGTTTTTTAATGTTTTGTACCGAAGGCCTTGTGAATTTTGGGCCAGCTCTGAAGTATGTTATACTTGGCTCCTAAATGAGTTGGGAAAAGTGGGTTTGGTGTCAGTTTGTATCAGTTTGGTGTCAGAATGATATCAAATTGACTGATGGACGGTGACTTGCAGGTGACTCTTGTCCATTAGCAATATGTTTAAGTGGTGAGGTACCATCACCAAAAGCGACATTCTGAAATCAACCCAAACGAGCGATGGAGAGGTACCAGTATCACTGCCCAGACATCCCTATGTCATCGGGCCAGTCAATTTGGCATTCCTGCATGATTTTTATGGCATGACAAATTGGTAATGGTGACTGCCCAGTTAACCATATGGCAAATGCACAGTGACTTTGAAAGAGTGAGAAAAATCACCAAATGGACATTCTGGAATCAACCCTAACGAGTGATGGAGAGGTACCAGAATCACTGCCAAGCCATCCCGAGTTCATCGGGCCAGTCAATTTGGCATTCCTGCACAAATTTTCAGTGACTTTGCAAAAGTAAGGAACATTTGCAATATGTTTTAACAGTGAGGTACCATCACCAAAAGCGACATTCTGAAATCAACCCAAACGAGCGATGGAGAGGTACCAGTATCACTGCCCAGCCATCCCGAGGTCATCGGGCCAGTCAATTTGGCATTCCTGCATGATTTTTATGGCATGACAAATTGGTGATGGTGACTGCCCAGTTAACCATATGGCAAATGCACAGTGACTTTGAAAGAGTGAGAAAAATCACCAAATGGACATTCTGGAATCAACCCTAACGAGCGATGGAGAGGTACCATAATCACTGCCCAGACATCCCGAGGTCATCGGGCCAGTCAATTTTTATGGCATTCCTGCACAAATTTTCAGTGACTTTGATCAAATCCCGTATCGGGCCAGTCAATTTGGCATTCCTGCACAAATTTTCAGTGACTTTGCAAAAGTATTTGCAATATGTTTTAACAGTGAGGTACCATCACCAAAAGCGACATTCTGAAATCAACCCAAACGAGCGATGGAGAGGTACCAGTATCACTGCCCAGCCATCCCGAGGTCATCGGGCCAGTCAATTTGGCATTCCTGCAAAATTTTTAGTGACTTTGCAAAAGTAAGGAACATTTGCAATATGTTTTAACAGTGAGGTACCATCACCAAAAGCGACATTCTGAAATCAACCCAAACGAGCGATGGAGAGGTACCAAAATCACTGCCCAGCCATCCCGAGGTCATCGGGCCAGTCAATTTGGCATTCCTGCAAAATTTTTTAGTGACTTTGCAAAAGTAAGGAACATTTGCAATATGTTTTAACAGTGAGGTACCATCACCAAAAGCGACATTCTGAAATCAACCCAAACGAGCGATGGAGAGGTACCAGAATAACTGCCCAGCCATCCCTATGTCATCGGGCCAGTCAATTTGGCATTCCTGCATGATTTTTATGGCATGACAAATTGGTGATGGTGACTGCCCAGTTAACCATATGGCAAATGCACAGTGACTTTGCAAAAGTGAGAAAACATGACCAAATGGACATTCTGAAATCAACACAAACAATGGCATGACCATAGTGTCCAGACTGTGCCGAGTCCAACGAGGTGCCCCGCTTGACCGTAGCTCGCTCGGTCTGAGCGCGGCGACCATGAGAAAAATAGGCCCAATATGAAGCCTTCACCAGTACGTCATTTGATTTTGGGTGACAGCGGCGGAACCGTTAGGTTTAGAAAGACAATTCAACCACAGGACTGTTCCTAAGGTCCTCCTGATCTGTCCAAGCCTATCCTTGACCGTGTGACATTAACCCTTCACAGTCAAAAGAAGGTGTTTACATAAAAACAGTGTTCATTGACTTCTCTCCCCATAGGAATATATTGGCTGCTCCACTAAATACAACCTGGAGTCTATATGGGTTATGAATGTTGTATGAACCTGTCTTTGGTACCAGTCCATCAGACCACTATAAGGTCTACCTGTGTCGATTCTAAGCTTCCTGGACCAACCGGAAGTGGTTCAAATCGCCCTAAAAGTGTATACCCATACACTGCCTGCAATTTGATGGACATAGTGCATTGAACCCTGTGTAAATCAGTCAGTTTTCATGGTAAAGACTTAAAACTCAGGATTCTCTAATGGAATAGCCCAATGAGGATGTATGTTGAGTTACAGCTTCCTGTGCCAACCGGAAGTGCCATAATTGGTGTCTCATGGGCTGTTTGGAGGGGTTAAAAATATCAGATCTTTCCAAAACTTCATATATATGATTAGGCAACCCCCATGAACTGTAAATCAGTCATTTTTCCCATAAAAATTCAAAGGAAAACTAAATCACACAGATACACAACATGGATGGAGGGACGTATCATTGGGGTGCGTAGAGACTGACAGTGCCTCCAATAGTTAGCTTTGAATGATATCAAATTGACTGATGGACAGTGACTTGCAGGTGATCTTGTCCATTAGCAATATGTTTAAGCGGTGAGGTACCATCACCAAAAGCGACATTCTGAAATCAACCCAAACGAGCGATGGAGAGGTACCAGAATCACTGCCCAGCCATCCCGAGGTCATCGGGCCAGTCAATTTGGCATTCCTGCATGATTTTTATGGCATGACAAATTGGTGATGGTGACTGCCCAGTTAACCATATGGCAAATGCACAGTGACTTTGAAAAGTGAGAAAAATCACCAAATGGACATTCTGAAATCAACCCAAACGAGTGATGGAGAGGTACCAGAATCACTGCCCAAGCCATCCCGAGTTCATCGGGCCAGTCAATTTGGCATTCCTGCACAAATTTTCAGTGACTTTGCAAAAGTAAGGAACATTTGCAATATGTTTTAACAGTGAGGTACCATCACCAAAAGCGACATTCTGAAATCAACCCAAACGAGCGATGGAGAGGTACCAGTATCACTGCCCAGCCATCCCTATGTCATCGGGCCAGAATTTGGCATTCCTGCATGATTTTTATGGCATGACAAATTGGTGATGGTGACTGCCCAGTTAACCATATGGCAAATGCACAGTGACTTTGAAAGAGTGAGAAAAATCACCAAATGGACATTCTGGAATCAACCCTAACGAGCGATGGAGAGGTACCAGTAATCACTGCCCAGCATCCCGAGGTCATCGGGCCAGTCAATTTGGCATTCCTGCAAAATTTTCAGTGACTTTGCAAAAGTAAGGAACATTTGCAATATGTTTTAACAGTGAGGTACCATCACCAAAAGCGACATTCTGAAATCAACCCAAACGAGCGATGGAGAGGTACCAGTATCACTGCCCAGCCATCCCGAGGTCATCGGGCCAGTCAATTTGGCATTCCTGCAAAAATTTTTAGTGACTTTGCAAAAGTAAGGAACATTTGCAATATGTTTTAACAGTGAGGTACCATCACCAAAAGCGACATTCTGAAATCAACCCAAACGAGCGATGGAGAGGTACCAAAATCACTGCCCAGCCATCCCGAGGTCATCGGGCCAGTCAATTTGGCATTCCTGCAAAAATTTTTAGTGACTTTGCAAAAGTAAGGAACATTTGCAATATGTTTTAACAGTGAGGTACCATCACCAAAAGCGACATTCTGAAATCAACCCAAACGAGTGATGGAGAGGTACCAGTATCACTGCCCAGCCATCCCTATGTCATCGGGCCAGTCAATTTGGCATTCCTGCATGATTTTTATGGCATGACAAATTGGTGATGGTGACTGCCCAGTTAACCATATGGCAAATGCACAGTGACTTTGCAAAAGTGAGAAAACATGACCAAATGGACATTCTGAAATCAACACAAACAATGGCATGACCATAGTGTCCAGACTGTGCCGAGTCCAACGAGGTGCCCCGCTTGACCGTAGCTCGCTCGGTCTGAGCGCGCGACCATGAGAAAAATAGGCCCAATATGAAGCCTTCACCAGTACGTCATTTGATTTTGGGTGACAGCGGCGGAACCGTTAGGTTTAGAAAGACAATTCAACCACAGGACTGTTCCTAAGGTCCTCCTGATCTGTCCAAGCCTATCCTTGACCGTGTGACATTAACCCTTCACAGTCAAAAGAAGGTGTTTACATAAAAACAGTGTTCATTGACTTCTCTCCCCATAGGAATATATTGGCTGCTCCACTAAATACAACCTGGAGTCTATATGGGTTATGAATGTTGTATGAACCTGTCTTTGGTACCAGTCCATCAGACCACTATAAGGTCTACCTGTGTCGATTCTAAGCTTCCTGGACCAACCGGAAGTGGTTCAAATCGCCCTAAAAGTGTATACCCATACACTGCCTGCAATTTGATGGACATAGTGCATTGAACCCTGTGTAAATCAGTCAGTTTTCATGGTAAAGACTTAAAACTCAGGATTCTCTAATGGAATACCCCAATGAGGATGTATGTTGAGTTACAGCTTCCTGTGCCAACCGGAAGTGCCATAATTGGTGTCTCATGGGCTGTTTGGAGGGGTTAAAAATATCAGATCTTTCCAAAACTTCATATATATGATTAGGCAACCCCCATGAACTGTAAATCAGTCATTTTTCCCATAAAAATTCAAAGGAAAACTAAATCACACAGATACACAACATGGATGGAGGGACGTATCATTGGGGTGCGTAGAGACTGACAGTGCCTCCAATAGTTAGCTTTGAATGATATCAAATTGACTGATGGACAGTGACTTGCAGGTGACTCTTGTCCATTAGCAATATGTTTAAGCGGTGAGGTACCATCACCAAAAGCGACATTCTGAAATCAACCCAAACGAGCGATGGAGAGGTACCAGTATCACTGCCCAGCCATCCCGAGGTCATCGGGCCAGTCAATTTGGCATTCCTGCATGATTTTTATGGCATGACAAATTGGTGATGGTGACTGCCCAGTTAACCATATGGCAAATGCACAGTGACTTTGAAAAGTGAGAAAACATCACCAAATGGACATTCTGAAATCAACCCAAACGAGTGATGGAGAGGTACCAGAATCACTGCCAAGCCATCCCGAGGTCATCGGGCCAGTCAATTTGGCATTCCTGCAAAAATTTTCAGTGACTTTGCAAAAGTAAGGAACATTTGCAATATGTTTTAACAGTGAGGTACCATCACCAAAAGCGACATTCTGAAATCAACCCAAACGAGCCATGGAGAGGTACCAGTATCACTGCCCAGCCATCCCGAGGTCATCGGGCCAGTCAATTTGGCATTCCTGCAAAAATTTTCAGTGACTTTGCAAAAGTAAGGAACATTTGCAATATGTTTTAACAGTGAGGTACCATCACCAAAAGCGACATTCTGAAATCAACCCAAACGAGCGATGGAGAGGTACCAAAATCACTGCCCAGCCATCCTGAGGTCATCGGGCCAGTCAATTTGGCATTCCTGCATGATTTTTATGGCATGACAAATTGGTGATGGTGACTGCCCAGTTAACCATATGGCAAATGCACAGTGACTTTGCAAAAGTGAGAAAACATGACCAAATGGACATTCTGAAATCAACACAAACAATGGCATCACCATAGTGTCCAGACTGTGCCGAGTCCAACGAGGTGCCCCGCTTGACCGTAGCTCGCTCGGTCTGAGCGCGCGACCATGAGAAAAATAGGCCCAATATGAAGCCTTCACCAGTACGTCATTTGATTTTGGGTGACAGCGGCGGAACCGTTAGGTTTAGAAAGACAATTCAACCACAGGACTGTTCCTAAGGTCCTCCTGATCTGTCCAAGCCTATCCTTGACCGTGTGACATTAACCCTTCACAGTCAAAAGAAGGTGTTTACATAAAAACAGTGTTCATTGACTTCTCTCCCCATAGGAATATATTGGCTGCTCCACTAAATACAACCTGGAGTCTATATGGGTTATGAATGTTGTATGAACCTGTCTTTGGTACCAGTCCATCAGACCACTATAAGGTCTACCTGTGTCGATTCTAAGCTTCCTGGACCAACCGGAAGTGGTCCAAATCGCCCTAAAAGTGTATACCCATACACTGCCTGCAATTTGATGGACATAGTGCATTGAACCCTGTGTAAATCAGTCAGTTTTAATGGTAAAGACTTAAAACTCAGGATTCTCTAATGGAATAGCCCAATGAGGATGTATGTTGAGTTACAGCTTCCTGTGCCAACCGGAAGTGCCATAATTGGTGTCTCATGGGCTGTTTGGAGGGGTTAAAAATATCAGATCTTTCCAAAACTTCATATATATGATTAGGCAACCCCCATGAACTGTAAATCAGTCATTTTTCCCATAAAAATTCAAAGGAAAACTAAATCACACAGATACACAACATGGATGGAGGGACGTATCATTGGGGTGCGTAGAGACTGACAGTGCCTCCAATAGTTAGCTTTGAATGATATCAAATTGACTGATGGACAGTGACTTGCAGGTGACTCTTGTCCATTAGCAATATGTTTAACGGTGAGGTACCATCACCACAAAGCGACATTCTGAAAGCGACATTCTGAAATCAACCCAAACGAGCCATGGAGAGGTACCAGTATCACTGCCCAGCCATCCCGAGGTCATCGGGCCAGTCAATTTGGCATTCCTGCATTTTCATTTTGGCAAAAATGTAAGGAACATTTGCAATATGTTTTAACAGTGAGGTACCATCACCAAAAGCGACATTCTGAAATCAACCCAAACGAGCCATGGAGAGGTACCAGTATCACTGCCCAGACCATCCCGAGTCATCGGGCCAGTCAATTTGGCATTCCTGCATGATTTTTATGCATGACAAATTGGTGATGGTGACTGCCCAGTTAACCATATGTGAAATGCACAGTTTTGAAAAGTAAGAGAACATTTGAATATGTTTTAAAAGGTACCATCACCAAATGGACATTCTGAAATCAACCCAAACGAGCCATGGAGAGGTACCAGTATCACTGCCCAGCCATCCCGAGGTCATCGGGCCAGTCAATTTGGCATTCCTGCAAAAATTTTCAGTGACTTTGCAAAAGTAAGGAACATTTGCAATATGTTTTAACAGTGAGGTACCATCACCAAAAGCGACATTCTGAAATCAACCCAAACGAGCGATGGAGAGGTACCAGTATCACTGCCCAGCCATCCTAGGTCATCGGGCCAGTCAATTTGGCATTCCTGCATGATTTTTATGGCATGACAAATTGGTGATGGTGACTGCCCAGTTAACCATATGGCAAATGCACAGTGACTTTGCAAAAGTGAGAAAACATGACCAAATGGACATTCTGAAATCAACACAAACAATGGCATCACCATAGTGTCCAGACTGTGCCGAGTCCAACGAGGTGCCCCGCTTGACCGTAGCTCGCTCGGTCTGAGCGCGGCGACCATGAGAAAAATAGGCCCAATATGAAGCCTTCACCAGTACGTCATTTGATTTTGGGTGACAGCGGCGGAACCGTTAGGTTTAGAAAGACAATTCAACCACAGGACTGTTCCTAAGGTCCTCCTGATCTGTCCAAGCCTATCCTTGACCGTGTGACATTAACCCTTCACAGTCAAAAGAAGGTGTTTACATAAAAACAGTGTTCATTGACTTCTCTCCCCATAGGAATATATTGGCTGCTCCACTAAATACAACCTGGAGTCTATATGGGTTATGAATGTTGTATGAACCTGTCTTTGGTACCAGTCCATCAGACCACTATAAGGTCTACCTGTGTCGATTCTAAGCTTCCTGGACCAACCGGAAGTGGTTCAAATCGCCCTAAAAGTGTATACCCATACACTGCCTGCAATTTGATGGACATAGTGCATTGAACCCTGTGTAAATCAGTCAGTTTTAATGGTAAAGACTTAAAACTCAGGATTCTCTAATGGAATAGCCCAATGAGGATGTATGTTGAGTTACAGCTTCCTGTGCCAACCGGAAGTGCCATAATTGGTCTCTCATGGGCTGTTTGGAGGGGTTAAAAATATCAGATCTTTCCAAAACTTCATATATATGATTAGGCAACCCCCATGAACTGTAAATCAGTCATTTTTCCCATAAAAATTCAAAGGAAAACTAAATCACACAGATACACAACATGGATGGAGGGACGTATCATTGGGGTGCGTAGAGACTGACAGTGCCTCCAATAGTTAGCTTTGAATGATATCAAATTGACTGATGGACAGTGACTTGCAGGTGACTCTTGTCCATTAGCAATATGTTTAAAGCGGTGAGGTACCATCACCAAAAGCGACATTCTGAAATCAACCCAAACGAGCCATGGAGAGGTACCAGTATCACTGCCCAGCCATCCCGAGGTCATCGGGCCAGTCAATTTGGCATTCCTGCAAAAATTTTCAGTGACTTTGAAAAAAGTAAGGAACATTTGCAATATGTTTTAACAGTGAGGTACCATCACCAAAAGCGACATTCTGAAATCAACCCAAACGAGCCATGGAGAGGTACCAGTATCACTGCCCAGACATCCCTATGTCATCGGGCCAGTCAATTTGGCATTCCTGCATGATTTTTATGGCATGACAAATTGGTGATGGTGACTGCCCAGTTAACCATATGGCAAATGCACAGTGACTTTGAAAGAGTGAGAAAAATCACCAAATGGACATTCTGGAATCAACCCAAACGAGTGATGGAGAGGTACCAGAATCACTGCCCAGCCATCCCGAGGTCATCGGGCCAGTCAATTTGGCATTCCTGCACAAATTTTCAGTGACTTTGCAAAAGTAAGGAACATTTGCAATATGTTTTAACAGTGAGGTACCATCACCAAAAGCGACATTCTGAAATCAACCCAAACGAGCGATGGAGAGGTACCAGTATCACTGCCCAGCCATCCCGAGGTCATCGGGCCAGTCAATTTGGCATTCCTGCAAGAATTTTTAGTGACTTTGCAAAAGTAAGGAACATTTGCAATATGTTTTAAAAGTGAGGTACCATCACCAAAAGGACATTCTGAAATCAACCCAAACGAGCGATGGAGAGGTACCAGTATCACTGCCCAGCCATCCCGAGGTCATCGGGCCAGTCAATTTGGCATTCCTGCAAAAATTTTCAGTGACTTTGCAAAAGTAAGGAACATTTGCAATATGTTTTAACAGTGAGGTACCATCACCAAAAGCGACATTCTGAAATCAACCCAAACGAGCGATGGAGAGGTACCAAAATCACTGCCCAGCCATCCTGAGGTCATCGGGCCAGTCAATTTGGCATTCCTGCATGATTTTTATGGCATGACAAATTGGTGATGGTGACTGCCCAGTTAACCATATGGCAAATGCACAGTGACTTTGCAAAAGTGAGAAAACATGACCAAATGGACATTCTGAAATCAACACAAACAATGGCATCACCATAGTGTCCAGACTGTGCCGAGTCCAACGAGGTGCCCCGCTTGACCGTAGCTCGCTCGGTCTGAGCGCGGCGACCATGAGAAAAATAGGCCCAATATGAAGCCTTCACCAGTACGTCATTTGATTTTGGGTGACAGCGGCGGAACCGTTAGGTTTAGAAAGACAATTCAACCACAGGACTGTTCCTAAGGTCCTCCTGATCTGTCCAAGCCTATCCTTGACCGTGTGACATTAACCCTTCACAGTCAAAAGAAGGTGTTTACATAAAAACAGTGTTCATTGACTTCTCTCCCCATAGGAATATATTGGCTGCTCCACTAAATACAACCTGGAGTCTATATGGGTTATGAATGTTGTATGAACCTGTCTTTGGTACCAGTCCATCAGACCACTATAAGGTCTACCTGTGTCGATTCTAAGCTTCCTGGACCAACCGGAAGTGGTCCAAATCGCCCTAAAAGTGTATACCCATACACTGCCTGCAATTTGATGGACATAGTGCATTGAACCCTGTGTAAATCAGTCAGTTTTCATGGTAAAGACTTAAAACTCAGGATTCTCTAATGGAATACCCCAATGAGGATGTATGTTGAGTTACAGCTTCCTGTGCCAACCGGAAGTGCCATAATTGGTGTCTCATGGGCTGTTTGGAGGGGTTAAAAATATCAGATCTTTCCAAAACTTCATATATATGATTAGGCAACCCCCATGAACTGTAAATCAGTCATTTTTCCCATAAAAATTCAAAGGAAAACTAAATCACACAGATACACAACATGGATGGAGGGACGTATCATTGGGGTGCGTAGAGACTGACAGTGCCTCCAATAGTTAGCTTTGAATGATATCAAATTGACTGATGGACAGTGACTTGCAGGTGACTCTTGTCCATTAGCAATATGTTTAAGCGGTGAGGTACCATCACCAAAAGCGACATTCTGAAATCAACCCAAAAGAGCCATGGAGAGGTACCAGTATCACTGCCCAGCCATCCCGAGGTCATCGGGCCAGTCAATTTGGCATTCCTGCATGATTTTTATAGCATGACAAATTGGTAATGGTGACTGCCCAGTTAACCATATGGCAAATGCACAGTGACTTTGAAAGAGTGAGAAAAATCACCAAATGGACATTCTGGAATCAACCCTAACGAGTGATGGAGAGGTACCAGAATCACTGCCAAGCCATCCCGAGTTCATCGGGCCAGTCAATTTGGCATTCCTGCACAAATTTTCAGTGACTTTGCAAAAGTAAGGAACATTTGCAATATGTTTTAACAGTGAGGTACCATCACCAAAAGCGACATTCTGAAATCAACCCAAACGAGCGATGGAGAGGTACCAAAATCACTGCCCAGCCATCCCTATGTCATCGGGCCAGTCAATTTGGCATTCCTGCATGATTTTTTATGGCATGACAAATTGGTGATGGTGACTGCCCAGTTAACCATATGGCAAATGCACAGTGACTTTGCAAAAGTGAGAAAACATGACCAAATGGACATTCTGAAATCAACCCTAACGAGTGATGGAGAGGTACCAGAATCACTGCCAAGCCATCCCGACTTCATCGGGCCAGTCAATTTGGCATTCCTGCAAAAATTTTCAGTGACTTTGCAAAAGTAAGGAACATTTGCAATATGTTTTAACAGTGAGGTACCATCACCAAAGCGACATTCTGAAATCAACCCAAACGAGCCATGGAGAGGTACCAGTATCACTGCCCAGACATCCCTATGTCATCGGGCCAGTCAATTTGGCATTCCTGCATGATTTTTATGGCATGACAAATTGGTGATGGTGACTGCCCAGTTAACCATATGGCAAATGCACAGTGACTTTGAAAGAGTGAGAAAAATCACCAAATGGACATTCTGGAATCAACCCTAACGAGTGATGGAGAGGTACCAGAATCACTGCCAAGCCATCCCGAGTTCATCGGGCCAGTCAATTTGGCATTCCTGCACAAATTTTCAGTGACTTTGCAAAAGTAAGGAACATTTGCAATATGTTTTAACAGTGAGGTACCATCACCAAAAGCGACATTCTGAAATCAACCCAAACGAGCCATGGAGAGGTACCAGTATCACTGCCCAGCCATCCCGAGGTCATCGGGCCAGTCAATTTGGCATTCCTGCATGATTTTTATAGCATGACATATTGGTGATGGTGACTGCCCAGTTAACCATATGGCAACTGCACAGTGACTTTGAAAGAGTGAGAAAAATCACCAAATGGACATTCTGGAATCAACCCAACGAGCGATGGAGAGGTACCAGAATCACTGCCAAGCCATCCCGACTTCATCGGGCCAGTCAATTTGGCATTCCTGCAAAAATTTTCAGTGACTTTGCAAAAGTAAGGAACATTTGCAATATGTTTTAACAGTGAGGTACCATCACCAAAAGCGACATTCTGAAATCAACCCAAACGAGCCATGGAGAGGTACCAGTATCACTGCCCAGACATCCCTAGTCATCGGGCCAGTCAATTTGGCATTCCTGCATGATTTTTATGGCATGACAAATTGGTGATGGTGACTGCCCAGTTAACCATATGGCAAATGCACAGTGACTTTGAAAGAGTGAGAAAACATCACCAAATGGACATTCTGAAATCAACCCAAACGAGTGATGGAGAGGTACCAGAATCACTGCCAAGCCATCCCAAGGTCATCGGGCCAGTCAATTTGGCATTCCTGCAAAAATTTTCAGTGACTTTGCAAAAGTAAGGAACATTTGCAATATGTTTTAACAGTGAGGTACCATCACCAAAAGCGACATTCTGAAATCAACCCAAACGAGCGATGGAGAGGTACCAGAATCACTGCCCAGCCATCCCGAGTTCATCGGGCCAGTCAATTTGGCATTCCTGCATGATTTTTATGGCATGACAAATTGGTGATGGTGAATGCCCAGTTAACCATATGGCAAATGCACAGTGACTTTGCAAAAGTGAGAAAACATAAACAAATGGACATGATGAAATCAACACCACGAGTGATTGAAAGGAACAACAATCACTGCCCGGCCATCCCGAGTTCATCAGGCCAGTCAATTTTGCATTTCTGAAGGATTTTTGAGCATGTCAAATTTCTTATGACATTTGGCCCCACAAAACATATGCCTTATGCACAAGCAAAAAAAAAAACAAAAAAAACATTATAATAATAAAATATGACTAAAGTATGTTGATACAGTTCTTATACGTGTGTAACTGACACAAAATTCGAAAAAATTTCGAAAAACGGTCCAGAAAGCACTTTTTTAGGGGTGTGTGAAGTTTTTTATGAAATTTAATAATTTTTGACTTTTGACTTCTGACTTCCTATGAAATCATATTGCAGATGGACAAAACACATGCAATATGCGCAAGTAAAAAAAAAAAAAAAAAAAAAAATTATGATAATAAAATATGACTAAAGTATGTTGATACAGTTCTTATACGTGTGTAACTGACACAAAATGCGAAAAAATTTCGAAAAACGGTCCAGAAAGCACTTTTTTAGGGGTGTGTGAAGTTTTTTATGAAATTTAAGAATTTTTGACTTTTGACTTCTGACTTCCTATGAAATCATATTGCAAATGGACAAAACATATGCAATATGCGCAAGTAAAAAAATTAAAAAAATTATGTTAATAAAATTGGACAAAAGTATTTTCATACAGTTCTTATACATGTGTAATTGTCAAAAAAAGCGAAAGAATTTCGAAAAACGGTCCAGAAAGCACTTTTTTAAGGGGTGATACGTTTTTTCAAAAAATTCGTTTTTTCAAAATTTGGCTTTTGGATGTTGACTTGGAGTCCAATACCAATATGAAAAACCATGGTGGAGTGCAATCGCCACCTGTTGGATTTTTGAAGTGTTACAACTGGCAATACCCATATGGCAATAGCAGTAAACTTTGCATGAATCAACGCCGCTTTGGGTGGTATTGGCCAATGTGTGCATGGTTTGGCCTATGCCAATAACTTGCCATTCATTTTTGTCCACTACGGGGGTGAAATCCCTTTTGTCGTTTGGACTGACCATAGGAACCTTGAGTACATCCGTTCAGCCAAACGACTTAATGCGCGTCAGGCTCGTTGGGCTCTGTTTTTCGCTCGTTTCGAGTTTGTTATTTCTTATCGTCCGGGCTCAAAAACACCAAGCCTGATGCTTTATCTCGTCTCTTCAGTTCTTCTGAGGTCTCCACCGACCCCGAGGGATTCTCCCTGAGGGGCGTGTTGTCGGGTTGACTGTCTGGGGAATTGAGAGGCAGGTAAAGCAACCACTCGCTCACACTCCGTCGCCGCGAGCTTGTCCTAGGAACCTTCTGTTCGTTCCCGTTCCTACTCGTCCGGCCGTTCTTCAGTGGGCCCACTCTGCCAAGTTAGCCGGCCACCCCGGCGTTCGGGGTACGCTCGCTTCCATTCGCCAGCGTTTCTGGTGGCCCACTCGGGAACGTGACGCGCGTCGATTTGTCGCCGCTTGTTCGGTCTGCGCGCAGACTAAATCTGGGAACTCTCCTCCTGCCGGCCGTCTCAGACCGCTTCCCATTCCCTCTCGACCGTGGTCTCACATCGCTTTAGATTTTATCACCGGACTGCCTTCATCAGCGGGGAAGACAGTTATTCTTACGGTTGTCGATAGATTCTCTAAGGCGGCTCATTTCATTCCTCTCGATAAGCTCCCTTCTGCTAAGGAGACGGCTCAGATCATTATCGAGAATGTTTTCCGAATTCATGGCCTTCCGTCTGACGTCGTTTCCGACAGAGGCCCGCAGTTCACGTCTCAATTTTGGAGGGAGTTTTGCCGTTTGATTGGGGCTTCCGTCAGTCTCTCGTCCGGCTTTCATCCCCAGTCTAACGGTCAAGCCGAACGGGCCAATCAGACTGTTGGTCGCATTTTACGCAGTCTTTCTTTTCGTAACCCTGCGTCTTGGTCAGAACAGCTCCCCTGGGCAGAGTACGCCCACAACTCGCTTCCCTCGTCTGCTACCGGTCTATCCCCTTTTCAGAGTAGCCTCGGGTACCAGCCTCCGCTGTTCTCATCTCAGCTCGCCGAGTCCTGCGTCCCCTCCGCTCAGGCTTTTGTCCAGCGTTGCGAGCGCACCTGGAAGGGGGTCAGGTCGGCACTTTGCCGTAATAGGGCGCAGACTGTGAGGGCCGCTAATAGCGTAGGACCAAGAGTCCTAGATATTGTTGCGGTCAGAGAGTATGGCTCTCCACTCAGAACCTTCCCCTTAAGACAGCTTCTCGCAAGTTGGCCCCGCGGTTCATTGGTCCGTTCCGTATTTCTCAGGTCATTAATCCTGTCGCAGTGCGCGCTATCTTCGTCGCGTTCACCCGGTCTTCCATGTCTCCTGTGTTAAGCCCGTTCTTCGCGCCCCGCTCGTCCCTCCCCCTCCCATCCTTGTCGAGGCGCACCCATCTACAGGGTTCGTAAGATTTTGGACATGCGCCCTC
Organism: Oncorhynchus masou masou; assembly: GCF_036934945.1. Taxonomy (NCBI): domain Eukaryota; kingdom Metazoa; phylum Chordata; class Actinopteri; order Salmoniformes; family Salmonidae; genus Oncorhynchus; species Oncorhynchus masou. The sequence continues at coordinate 36,995,507 of NC_088243.1, read as the reverse complement.
GGGGCCGTGGTCATCAGTACCTAGTGGATTGGGAGGGGTACGGTCCTGAGGAGAGGAGTTGGGTTCCCTCTCGGGACGTGCTGGACCGTTCGCTGATCGATGATTTCCTCCGTTGCCGCCAGGTTTCCTCCTCGAGTGCGCCAGGAGGCGCTCGGTGAGTGGGGGTACTGTCATGTCTTGTTATGTCTGTTCCTGTCCTTTCTCTTCACTCTGTCTCTCTCTGCTGGTCTTTTTAGGTTACCTTCTCTGTCTCTCATTCTTCAGCTGTTCTACATCCTCCCTAACTAGCTCATTCACTCTTTCACACCTGTTCTCTCTTCCCCCTCTGATTAGGTCTCTATTTCTCTCTCTGTTCCTGCTACTTTCAGTGTCTGATTCTTGTTTGTGTTTTTGATGCCAGAAGCAAGCTGTCGTCCCGTTTGCTTCCACCTTGTCCTATCCTGTCGGAGTCCGCCTGGCAGGTGCATCCTGCATTATACTAACGTTCTTTTTGTTCCATTGACTACGTTGGAAGAGGATTTATGCCATTCCTGTTTTTCATTAAAGAACTCTGTTTTCTGTTAAAACCGCTTTTGGGTCTTCACTCAAGTACATAACAAAATGACCAGGTGTAGCTAGCTATCAGCCCATTAGACGTAACACAGTGGCCTGCCTTTGGTAGCTAGCAGCCCATTAGCCTACACAAAATGACCTGCTGTAGCTAGCTATCAGCCCATTAGACGTAACACAGTGGCCTGCCCTAGGTAGCTAGCAGCCCATTAGCCTACACAAAATGACCAGGTGTAGCTAGCTATCAGCCCATTAGACGTAACACAGTGGCCTGCCCTAGGTAGCTAGCAACCCATTAGCCTATACAAAATGACCTGCTGTAGCTAGCTATCAGCCCATTAGACATAACACAGTGACCTGCTGTAGCTAGCTATCAGCCCATTAGACATAACACAGTGACCTGCTGTAGCTAGCTATCAGCCCATTAGACATAACACAGTGACCTGCTGTAGCTAGCTAATCAGCCCATTAGACATAACACAGTGACCTGCTGTAGCTAGCTATCAGCCCATTAGACATAACACAGTGACCTGCTGTAGCTAGCTATCAGCCCATTAGACATAACACAGTGACCTGCTGTAGCTAGCTAATCAGCCCATTAGACATAACACAGTGACCTGCTGTAGCTAGCTATCAGCCCATTAGACATAACACAGTGACCTGCTGTAGCTAGCTAATCAGCCCATTAGACATAACACAGTGACCTGCTGTAGCTAGCTAATCAGCCCATTAGACATAACACAGTGACCTGCTGTTTTTAGCTAATCAGCCCATTATACATAACACACTGACCTGCTGTAGCTAGCTAATCAGCCCATTAGACATAACACAGTGACCTGCTGTAGCTAGCTAATCAGCCCATTAGACATAACACAGTGACCTGCTGTAGCTAGCTAATCAGCCCATTAGACATAACACAGTGACCTGCTGTAGCTAGCTAATACTACATTGTTTAAAAAAAATGTATTCAAAAAGTGTATTTACTTACTTGATTAGTTTCATGCTATGGCCAAGAAGCCGTCAATCCTTTGGAGCAGAGCCACCGGTCCTGGTGAAAATGCACTGTAATACAAGGAACAAAATGGCTGACCACAATTGGGTTTTCTATACGTAAAAGCACCAGACAATATAATACTCTACTTTGTGTTTTAGCAACAGACGTTGATATATTAGGTTAGTTAATGAAGTACAAGTGAGTGTGTGTTAAACGTGTGGCATTTTGTTGTTGCCAGTGTGCAAACAGCGTAGCTTCGACACACCTGCCATTGAGGTAAACAGCAAACAAGGAGGTTGTGCTCTGTCTAGATTGACATATTTAGTCAATATTGTAACACTTTCTAAATATACAGTATGTAGGCTACTTATAGACAACCACGTAACTTTTCACTAGACAGCTGCCAATATTCTCCATTAACAACTATGCACCGTCATATTAGAAAGAAATGGCACTAAAGTTTACAATGTTGTAGCTAGGCTAATGTAATAGCTTCACCTAAGCCCCAATTTCCTCCAAACTCAGAGGAACGGGGCATTGAAGCATCACAGAATAAACCAGGAAATCCCTATATACCACAGTAAAAAGGACACGTTTAGTTCAATTCAACAGCAGGCAGAAAGGAAATGTACCTTATCTGTTTAGCTTTCCCTCCATCAAACCAAACATAATAGCCTTGGGTAGGAACTAGCCTGCATGACATTTCCCTCAGATTCGTTTTATGTCTGACTCCTCTCTATCTCTTTCTCTATCCATCCCTCCCTCTCTCTCCTCTGACTTTCACTCCTGGTCTGCGCTGGGGTGAAATCCATGCTATCATGTGAAGGCTTTGGTTTGAGTGTGTGTGTGGTGTGTGTGTGTGTGTGTTAAGCTTACCCAAGGCAGTGGTCTGTAAAATGTCACCTCAAGCACCGTGACCATCATGACTTATTCAACAACTCAGCTTCTGGAGGCTACAAGGCCAAACGGACAGAGCTGGACCTCACTGAGGGGGGAGAGGGGAAAAGAAGGAGAGATGGGTGAAGAGAGGGGCGGACGGTGAAGAGGCAAGAGAGAAGTAATAGGGGAGAGAGGAGGAAGAGGGGAGAGAGGAGGAGGAAGGGAGAGAGGAGGAGGAAGGGTCAGACGTGGGAAAGGAGGGTGGCAGGAGAGAGAGTGGGAAAGTGAGCCCTGTTTGAGAGGGAGACAGAAGAAGATAAAGAGAGGGAGGAGGGGTGTGAAAGGACAGAAAAGACACACAAGGAATCGGAAACTTACTATGGCTCTACATCATGGTCCTCTGCCACACCTTTGACCCCGCGACCTCCCAGGGTCACTTCCCCCGGTTGGAGATCATCGGAGCCCACATGCCCGTCACCCTCTCCCCCGCCCGCTCCACCTTTGGCAACTCTGAGCGCACCACCTGATGCCACAGCCACACCTCCCGGGAGGAGCTCCACAACTGCAGCCAGGACTTCTGTAACCAGGAGTGCCCCTATTGATCCTCACACACCCCTGCTGCTCTCCACCCAGGACGGACAGGACCCTCACCCCCGGGACAGAGACAAGGGGAGAGGGAGAGGGGGATACGTGGCATCTCCTCCTTCTCAGTGTTTGGGTCATCTGGTCTCCTTCACCCTGGCTGTGTGGATCAAACATGTGACTCGAGAACACGTGAGTATTACTGATGTCATTCACGTACACTGTTGTTATAAACTGCGTTAAGATGTCAAAATGCACTTTCGATGACATTTAATTTAGCTCAAAGTTCAAAATCAACCTTTTTCGTGATAAACTTGACTGCATATCATGGTCTCTCTCACAAACAGCACTTATCAGGAGTGGCCTGTTAGGTGGTCCAGTCCTGAGAGAAAGATAAGACAGGACCATGTTAGAAAACAATGAGGTCACAGAGAGACATGAAACCTGAAGCCTTGGTAGTGGTGTAAGTACGACAGGACAGGCTAGAACAGGAAAGAATTTCCTTCAGGACAAGCAGAGAAGCAGCGTGGCAGGGAGGGTCTGAATCTCAAATGGCACCCTCTTCGCTGAGTAGTTCACTACTTGGGTCCTGGTCAACATTTGTGCACTATATTATTGTGCCACTTAGGACGTATCGTGGTCAGGTAAGGTGTTACTGGGAGAGCTTACATAGTGCTGGGTTACACACACTTACAATCACATCAGTTCCTTCTCTGGTAACCGTCTGGCAACACTCTGTTTATCATACAATCATACATGCTTTTGCTTTGTGAATCCCTCCTACACCTGTTGTTTGTAGGCTATCAGTCTTTGTTGTGAGTGACCAAAATGGCAACCATCAAAGAGGCTGGATAAAAGGCTTTCTGTCCTCGTCTCTCCCTGACCTCTCGCTCTAGCCGCACTATCCCACTGACCACCACAGCTGCTCATTCCAACATCCACACAGTGTACAGGATACATATTCACTGAATGTACAGTCAGCCTATATGTCTTGCTTTGGATAAAAGGGTTAGTTAAAGAAGCCCTTTATGATATTGGTATGTGGTCTGTGGCACTAAGTCCAGTGAATCACGTACCAGTTGGTCTGTTTGATGAGGCTATGTGATGTGTGATCCGGAAGCTGTCCATTGATCTCTGGCAGCCTACCTAACACAGGCCTCACTGGTATTCGGCTACTGCCACACAGATAATGAAGAGGTGGACTTTGGGAATTTGATATATAATTGTTGCAAAAAGAACACCCACACACACTGTGATCACTATAGCATGTCCTGTACGTGTGTGTGTGTGTGCTTTCATACAGTATCAGCAACTGTGGCCAGTTTAGATCAATGGGAGGAATATTGTCATCTGTGTTTCACCAGTGTGGAGAGAGAGCATCAGCTCAAAGAGCAATTTGTTTTCCTCCACGTAGAAAGTGTCTAAAGAGAGAGGGCAGCAAAGAGGGCAGCAGGGAGGGCAGGGGAGAGGGCAGGGGAGAGGGGAGTGGAGAGGGGAGCGGAGAGGGCAGCGGAGAGGGCAGCGGAGAGGGGAGCGGAGAGGGCAGCGGAGAGGGCAGCGGAGAGGGGAGCGGAGAGGGGAGCGAAGAGGGGAGCGGAGAGGGCAGCGGAGAGGGGAGCGGAGAGGACAGGGGAGAGGGCAGGGGAGAGGGCAGCGGAGAGGGGAGCGGAGAGGGGAGCGGAGAGGGCAGCGGACAGGGGAGCGGAGAGGACAGGGGAGAGGGCAGCGGAGAGGGGAGCGGAGAGGGGAGCGTAGAGGGCAGCGGAGAGGGGAGCGGAGAGGACAGGGGAGAGGGCAGGGGAGAGGGCAGCGGAGAGGGGAGCGGAGAGGGGAGCGGAGAGGGCAGGGGAGAGGGCAGGGGAGAGGGGAGCGGAGAGGGGAGCGGAGAGGGCAGCGGAGAGGGGAGCGGAGAGGGGAGCGGAGAGGGCAGCGGAGAGGACAGCGGAGAGGGGAGCGGAGAGGGCAGCGGAGAGGACAGCGGAGAGGACAGCGGACAGCGGAGAGGGGAGCGGAGAGGATAGTGGAGAGGGGAGCGGAGAGGGGAGCGGAGAGGGGAGCGGAGAGAGGAGCGGAAAGGGCAGCGGAGAGTGGAGCGGAGCAGAGAGAGGAGCGGAAAGGGCAGCGGAGAGGGCGGCGGAGAGGGGAGCGGAGAGGGCAGCGGAGAGGGGAGCGGAGAGGACAGGGGAGAGGGCAGGGGAGAGGGCAGCGGAGAGGGGAGAGGGGAGCGGAGAGGGCAGCGGAGAGGGGAGCGGAGAGGACAGGGGAGAGGGCAGCGGAGAGGGGAGCGGAGAGGACAGGGGAGAGGGCAGGGGAGAGGGCAGCGGAGAGGGCAGGGGAAAGGGGAGCGGAGAGGGGAGCGGAGAGGACAGGGGAGAGGGCAGCGGAGAGGGGAGCGGAGAGGGGAGCGGAGAGGGCAGCGGAGAGGGGAGCGGAGAGGTGAGCGGAGAGGGCAGTGGAGAGGGCAGCGGAGAGGGGAGCGGAGAGGGGAGCGAGAGGACAGCGGAGAGGGGAGCGGAGAGGGGAGCGGAGAGGACAGCGGAGAGTGGAGCGGAGAGGGGAGCGGAGAGGGGAGCGGAGAGGGGAGCGGAGAGGGGAGCGGAGAGGGCAGCGGAGAGGGGAGGGGAGAGGGCAGGGGAGAGGGCAGCGGAGAGGGGAGCGGAGAGGGAGCGGAGAGGGCAGCGGAGAGGGGAGCGGAGAGGGGAGCGGAGAGGGCAGCGGAGAGGGGAGCGGAGAGGGCAGGGGAGAGGGCAGCGGAGAGGGGAGCGGAGAGGGGAGCGGAGAGGGCAGGGGAGAGGGGAGCGGAGAGGGGAGCGGAGAGGACAGGGGAGAGGGCAGGGAGAGGGCAGGGGAGAGGGCAGCGGAGAGGGGAGCGGAGAGGAGAGCGGAGAGGACAGCGGAGAGTGGAGCGGAGAGGGGAGCGGAGAGGGCAGGGGAAAGGGGAGCGGAGAGGGGAGCGGAGAGGGCAGCGGAGAGGGGAGCGGAGAGGACAGCGGAGAGTGGAGCGGAGAGGGGAGCGGAGAGGGCAGGGGAGTGTGGAGCGGAGAGGGGAGCGGAGAGGGGAGCGGAGAGGGCAGCGGAGAGGACAGCGGATAGGGGAGCGGAGAGGATAGCGGAGAGGGGAGCGGAGAGGGGAGCGGAGAGAGGAGCGGAAAGGGAAGCTGAGAGGGGAGCGGAGAGGGGAGCGGAGCGGAGAGCGGAGCGGAAAGGACAGCGGAGAGGGGAGCAGAGAGGGCAGTGGAGAGGGGAGCGGAGAGGGAGCGGAGAGGGCAGCGGAGAGGGGAGCGGAGAGGGGAGCGGAGAGGGGAGCGGAGAGGATAGCGGAGAGGGGAGCGGAGAGGATAGCGGAGAGGGGAGCGGAGAGGGGAGCGGAGAGGACAGCGGAGAGGGGAGCGGAGCGGAGAGAGGAGCGGAAAGGGCAGCGGAGAGGGGAGCGGAGAGGGGAGCGGAGAGGGGAGCGGAGCGGAGAGAGGAGCGGAAAGGGCAGCGGAGAGGGCAGCGGAGAGGGGAGCGGAGAGGGCAGCGGAGAGGGGAGCGGAGAGGGCAGGGGAGAGGGCAGCGGAGAGGGGAGCGGAGAGGGGAGCGGAGAGGGCAGCGGAGAGGGGAGCGGAGAGGGGAGCGGAGAGGGCAGCGGAGAGGGGAGCGGAGAGGGCAGGGGAGAGGGCAGCGGAGAGGGGAGCGGAGAGGGGAGCGGAGAGGGGAGCGGAGAGGGCAGCGGAGAGGGGAGCGGAGAGGGGAGCGGAGAGGGGAGCGGAGAGGGCAGGGGAGAGGGGAGCGGAGAGGGGAGCGGAGAGGGGAGCGGAGAGGGGAGCGGAGAGGGAGCGGAGAGGGCAGGGGAGAGGGCAGCGGAGAGGGGAGCGGAGAGGGGGAGCGGAGAGGGGGAGCGGAGAGGGCAGCGGAGAGGGGAGCGGAGAGGGCAGGGGAGAGGGCAGCGGAGAGGGGAGCGGAGATGGGAGCGGAGAGGGCAGGGGAGAGGGGAGCGGAGAGGGGAGCGGAGAGGGCAGCGGAGAGGGGAGCGGAGAGGGCAGGGGAGAGGGCAGCGGAGAGGGGAGCGGAGAGGGGAGCGGAGAGGGCAGGGAGAGGGCAGCGGAGAGGGGAGCGGAGAGGACAGGGGAGAGGGCAGGGGAGAGGGCAGCGGAGAGGGGAGCGGAGAGGGGAGCAGAGGGCAGGGAGAGGGCAGGGGAGAGGGCAGCGGAGAGGGAGCGGAGAGGAGAGGGAGAGGACAGCGGAGAGTGGAGCGGAGAGGGGAGCGGAGAGGGCAGGGGAAAGGGGAGCGGAGAGGGGAGCGGAGAGGGCAGCGGAGAGGGGAGCGGAGAGGACAGGGAGAGTGGAGCGGAGAGGGGAGCGGAGAGGGCAGGGGAGTGTGGAGCGGAGAGGGGAGCGGAGAGGGGAGCGGAGAGAGGGGAGCGGAAAGGGAAGCTGAGAGGGGAGCGGAGCGGAGAGGGGAGCGGAGCGGAGAGCGGAGCGGAAAGGACAGCGGAGAGGGGAGCGGAGAGGGCAGTGGAGAGGGGAGCGGAGAGGGCAGCGGAGAGGGCAGCGGAGAGGGGAGCGGAGAGGGGAGCGGAGAGGGCAGCGGAGAGGATAGCGGAGAGGGGAGCGGAGAGGGCAGCGGAGAGGACAGCGGAGAGGGGAGCGGAGCGGAGAGAGGAGCGGAAAGGGCAGCGGAGAGGGCAGCGGAGAGGGGAGCGGAGAGGGGAGCGGAGCGGAGAGGGGAGCGGAGAGGGTAGCGGAGAGGGTAGCGGAGAGGGGAGCGGAGAGGGGAGCGGAGAGGAGAGAGGAGTGGAGGGATGGAAGGACTGAGAGAGAAAAGCATGTCCTCTGGATGGGAATCCTGTAACCACTGCCTTTCAGCTACACACACAGTCTTAAACGATGACTACTCACAGTCAGCTCTGAACAGGTAGCTATTAGATAGCCATGTTTACAAAGGACTAAATCAGCTATATCACCAGAATTGATTGAATTGTAGGGTTATGGTTAGACTTTAGGTTAAAGCAGCAATCAGCAGTTGAAACAGTAATAAAGCGCTGTCCCAGCTGAAGAATGGGGCAGGAGAAATCTAACCACTCTCAAATTCATAGACAGAGCAATGGATATAGGACGAACCATGCACAAAATCACAACTTTAGTTTTAACCATGTTTTGAGGCTATAATGTCAGCCAGGTCACACCAGAACCAATGCAGTATTTGATGTTGGTCCAGGTCGCCAGGACGTTGTGAGATGCCTTCAATACCGGCAGCTAGGTGCAACGGTGAGTGCTATTACCAAGCTCAGAAGATCGCAGGTTCAATCCCAGTGCTACATTACAGGAAAAAAGGTGCTACCTGGAACCTAAAAGGTTTCTTCAGCTGTCCCCATAGGAAAACCCTTTGAAGAACCCCTTTTGGTTCCAGGTAGAACACATTTGATTCCCCCTGAAACCCAAAACAGTTCTACCCGGAACCAAAAAGGGCTCTAACTGGAACCAACAACGGCTCTAAATGGATACAAAAAGGCTTATCCTATGGGTACAGCTGAAGAACACTTTTGGAATCCTTTTTTTCTAAGAGTGTAGGTACATTATTTTGTTTTCTAACCCTAACCCTAACCTAACCCTAACCTTAAACCTAACCCTAACCCTAACCCTTTCCTTAACCTTAACCCTAACCTTTACCTTAACCCTAACCCTTTGTCACGTCTAATCAAGGTGGGTGGAATCAGGAGCAGAGAGCAGATAGCGTGATATGAAAGTTTTATTCTCCGGTGAACAAGAAACACGGTCAACCCAATACACACAGGGTGAATAATCCAACACAGGATAAAAGACGAACCGGAGAATAAGAACACAAGATACACCGACAGACATAGATGACAAATAAACCGCACAAAACAAGGGCGAGACAACCTACATTATATACAGACACTAATTAACTAAACAACACACAGGTGAAACCAATCAGACAAAACCAACAGATACACGAAAAGGGATTGGTAGTGGCTAGTAGGATGGTGACGCCGACCGCCGAGCACCGCCTGAACGGGCAGGACAGCCAACCTCGGCGGAAGTCGTGACACCCTTACCCTAACCCTAACCCTAACCCTTACCCTACCCTTACCCTAACCCTAACCCTAACCCTAACCCTAACCCTAACCCTTACCCTAACCCTTATCTTAACCCTAACCCTAACCCTAACCCTAACCCTAACCCTTACCCTTACCCTAACCCTAACCCTAACCCTAACCCTAACCCTAACCCTTACCCTAACCCTAACCCTTAACTTAACCCTAACCCTAACCCTTACCTTAACCCTAACCTTAACCCTAACCCTAACCATAACCCTAACCCTAACCCTAACCCTTACCTTAACCCTAACCATAACCCTAACCCTAACCCTAACCCTAACCCTAACCCTAACCCTTATCTTAACCCTAACCCTAACCCTAACCCTAACCCTAACCCTTACCCTAACCCTAACCCTTATCTTAACCCTAACCCTAACCCTTAACCTTAACCCTAACCCTAACCCTAACCCTAACCATAACCCTAACCCTAACCCTAACCCTTACCTTAACCCTAACCCTAACCCTAACCCTAACCCTAACCTTAACCCTAACCATAACTAACCCTAACCCTAACCCTTACCTTAACCCTAACCCTAACCCTTACCTTAACCCTAACCCTAACCCTAACCCTTACCTTAACCCTAACCCTAACCCTAACCCTTGCCTTAACCAATCAGAATGAATGCCTGAACTTAACCGTCGAGGTGTTTCTGTTTTACCACTATCCCAAACCTTAACCAATCAGAATGAATTCCTATACTGAACCGTCAAAACTCTACGTTTTTTCCCCCGCCCCCAGGACAAACATTGAATATTGAAGTCAGAGCGTGAGATGTCGTTGATATAGTGTTTTTTTTATAGCTTTGTTTACAAACATTACTATAAAATAGGCTTATATTTTGAATTATGAAGAGGGGGTACAACAGTAAAACTCAGCTTATGAGCCATGTATGTTTTGCAAGAATCAATGGGTACACATCATAACATTAAAAGTCCAAAAATGGATGTAGCAACTACAGATGGCCCCTTTAAGGTTAGTTATGTGGCTGTGTACAGCAGGACCACAGAGAGAGTGAGCCGAGTTGATTCTCCTCAAAAATGTATACCTATAAGCATACCAGGCCCAGGATAGCATGACACTAAAATATGTGCCGCCCCACTCACCTTAGACGCTGGGACCAGCCACACACACACACACACACACACACACACACACACACACACACACACACACACACACACACACACACACACACACACACACACACACACACACACACACACACACACACGCACACACACACACACACACCCCTGAGAGGATTGGCCCAATTCTAAGTAGACCAAACAGGCAGACACACAGGCAGCATTTCATTCCTAAAAGTTGTCCCCTCTTCCCTACCTCATCTTATTCACTCAAGTGAACTGGACTGAACTGAACAGGCAGGCAGTGCAAACAACACACACACACACACACACACACACACACACACACACACACACACACACACACACACACACACACACACACACACACACACACACACACACACACACACACACACACACACACACACACACACACACCATGCTAGTGATTTATTGGGTGTGTAGGCCTGTATTCAGAAAAGGCCAGAGTTTCCCCATAAAATGTGTTTGATGGTGTTTAATATGACAGAGAGTGTGTGGGTGGCTGCACCTCTAGACCATTGTAACAGCAGGGAGAAATCATGTTAAATATGGATATTGCATGTGTAAATGTCACAACGATCCTCATTGGATTCTTATGGGTGAATCTTATCCTCTGTGAAAACATAGTCATCTACTTAGTCCATACTGTAGGTTTCCAAACCTGGAGCTGGAGAGTTTTGGGGAGTGAAGACCCTGCAATAACACACCTACAGTAACTATTGTAGTTGATTATTTGAATCAGAGTCTTAGTGATGGGCCGGAACAAAACCCTGCACAACCAAACGCTTGAGCTCTTGATGTAGCCTGATGCGGATTAAGAAGAGTTCAGAGGAGAGGTGTGTGTGTGTGTGTGTTGTGTGTGTGTGTGTGTGTGTGTGTGTGTGTGTGTGTGTGTGTGTGTGTGTGCGTGTGTGTGCACGTGTGTGTGTGTGTGTACGTGCATATGTGTGTGCTCCTGACCTGGAGTCTCAGTCTCTCTCTGGTCAGGACAGTGTTGGCAAAGAGTTCAGAAGAGGGGCTGGTGTTCCTGCTGACCGTGTCAGAGTCTACGGTCACGCTACGGTCAGACCAGCGGTCAGGTTCTCTCTGTGCCTTCAGCACCCAGGGCAGACTCACAGCGGACAGGTGAACCCAGCTAGATCTACAGGTAAGAACCAGGTTACTGTACCTATCACACTGCCTATCTAACCTGTCCTGCTATCCTCTGGGGTCTGGTGTTACATACGCATTCTACCTCTGCCTTGATAATGCATTTTTTTTGTTAGCTACATTATGCCATTGCTATGCCACCATTGTGTAATCCTTTTGTGTCACTTTGCACTTGCTGACTTTATGTGTGTATTCCCGTGTTCATGTGTGTTTGTGTGTGTTGTTGTTTGTAAGTCATGTATGCGTGCCAGTGTATTTTCATCAGTTAGTTCATGTGTCCTTATTTCATTGGTTGGCCAAGAGGCAGCAAGAGTATTGATATGAATGTGTTCACTGAGATCCACAGCAGGTCTGTGTTGAACTGGTGTCACTACACATCTAGAGGCTGGAGAAGACGTATGGGCGAAGGGTAATTATACTGGTAAACATCTGCTTTGGACCAGCTGTGTGGGCAGGGGGGCACACGCACGGGTATGCACATACACACACACGGTCACATGGGCACACGCACGGGTCTGGACATAATCGCACACGGTCACGTGGGCACACGCACAGACACACATCAAGACACAACCATGGGCATACATACAGTCCTCCCTACGCTTGCTAAACAGTACACCAACAGGCAGAGATGGGCAAACCAAACAGAAAGGCAGGCACAGGACTGAGGAGAACCATGGCTTTATATGCAGGGATACCTTGTCAAATACTTACATAATGCATTCTGCCACAGTGTAAGAAATTACTTGACCGAATGGTTTTATTTGCCTCCTCCAAGTTTTCAGAGCAAAACAAATAGAAAATATTACGTGTATCTACAGGGGCAGCAGGTTGCCTAGTGGTTAGAGTGTTGGTCTAGTAACCGAAAGGTTACTGGATGGAATCCCTGAGCTGACATGGTAAAAGCTGCCGTTCTGCCACTGAACAAGGCGGTTAACCCTCTGTTAGATACGTGATCGTATGCAAGGTTGGACATGATTCTGTTTCAGTCAGATATTATATCTGTTTGGGATTCTTGCAGTCAAATGGTTTGTAATTATGTTCCGGTCCCCGACTATCCGTTCAAGAGAAAGCTTGCAGCGGCTGAATGGAGTTGATGATCCCTGCTATACATTCATTTTACTGGAGGTGCCTAGACGACATTGTATTGTGACTCCTAACACGGTTGATATTGTTGTGATCCAGGAGTGATTTGTTGTTGAGTACCTACTGACTTCCCCATCTCAGTGCTGACAGCTCAATAGCTATCAGGAGTTGTGTTTAGCTAAGCTAGCTGAGTCTAACGCCAACTCAAATGTTGCGAGTTCAAATCTTATCAGGACAAATGCAGCATTTTAGCTAATTAGAAACATATCAACTACTTACTACATTTTAGCTGCTTGACAACTACTTAGCATGCTAGCTAACCCTTCACCGAACCCTAACCCTAACCCTAACCCTTCCCCTAATCCTAACCTTAACCCTCTTAGCTAACCCTAACCCTTCCCCTAATCCTAACCTTAACCCTTTTAGCTAACCCTAACCCTAACCGTTTAACCTAACTCCTAAACTTAGCCCTAACAATAACATTAGCCACAGAGTCCCTACCTAGAATATGCACCATATCATATGTTTTGCAAATTCGTAACATAAAAAACAAATTGTAATTCATAACATATCACACAAAATGGGTGACGGATATCCACAAATGAATACACACCATAAGAAATGTAACATATCATATCAAATGGGGTGTCTCAGCTTGACCTACAGAATAATACGAAATGCTCTGAGACCAGGTTGCTAAAGCTGCTGCTCTGCCTGCCTGTACTGTATGACTGACTAACTGACTGACTGACCCATTGTAGTGGAATGGTGTGATGATGATGTGATCCTTTGTGACCAAACGGACAGAGGGAGAAGAAGAAGAGTGTGCTTATTATCTCTGACAAACCTGGGCTGTGTCGGACCCAACACAGCGGTGGTTATGGGTCGTTTGTAGTGGCGTGTCGGCTACAATACAGACATTACACTATGAAACAGCCAGGTAATCGAGTAGCTACAGAGGCACTTGACACACACATACACACACGAACACACACACACACACACACACACACACACACACACACACACACACACACACACACACACACACACACACACAGACAAAAACACTCACACACACACTTACGCACCCTCGAATGCACACATATAGACAGGCACACACACACATCCTCGTCATTTTGACAAATTCAAAAGATGAAAAGGTGAAAAAACGACGGTCAGAAAAGAACACAACATTACTGTGCGTGGAGGAAGGGGCTCCAGGGAGAGAGAGAGAAGGGAACTGCCAACCCGAGGCGCTTGTCCAATGTGATTATGATAACAAGGGACTGAAAAGAGGAGAGGAAAACGCTGCCTGGAGGAAGGAGGCAGGGATGGAGGGAGGGATGGATGGATAGATAGATGGAGGGAGGGAGGGAGGGAGGGAGGGAGGGAGGGAGGGAGGGAGGGAGGGAGGGAGGGAGGGAGGGAGGGGGAGGGAGGGAGGGAGGGAGGGAGGGAGGGAGGGGGTGGATGGGTGATGTGTCTCTGTTTCGGGGGTTCCAGGGGTTGATGTGTGTCAGTAACACTGCCAGGTGAGCAGCAGTGTATGTGCGTATCTAACTTTTGGGACGAACGACTGCTGTAACAGAGATAAAACTGACGTGAGACTGAAGAGGGGAGTTGCGGAGGCAGGTGAGAGGGGAAGTAGTTTGGTGTGAAGGGTAGGATTGGAAGCGCTGTTGCGTTTCCTCTGTTTAGTGTTGCATGTCTCTCTCTCTTTCTCTCTCTTTCTCACTGACTCGTTCTTTAGCTCTGGGGCATCAGTTAGAACTGGTGTCACTACTGCTGCTGAATAGTGGTAGCTCTCTCCACCTGCCAATTTCTGGAGAGGCAGAGAGAGAGGGAGATTGAAGAGGCAGAGAGAGGGAGAATGAAGAGGCAGAGCGAGAGAGAGATTGAAGAGGCAGAGAGAGAGAGAATGAAGAGGCAGAGAGAGAGAGAGAGAGAAAATGAAGAGGCAGAGAGAGAGAGAGAGATTGAAGTAGAGAGAGAGAGAGAGAGGGTGAGAGGGAGAGAGAGAGAGTGAGAGAGATTGAAGAGGCAGAGAGAGATTGAAGAGGCAGAAACAGAGAGAGAGATTGAAGAGGTAGAGGTAGAGGTAGAGAGAGAGAGAGAGAGAGAGAGAGAGAGAGGGGGGGAGAATGAATGAATGAATGAAGAGAAAGAGAGAGGTAAATGACATAATTAATTCCATCGGAGTCGTCAGTGTGTCAGTGATGGAGCGTGCCTGAAGGACCCCAGAGGCAGTCTCCCGTGTGCCTGTCTAAATTAACATTATCATATCAGCGTGTGTCAGACAGCCGTCATCACAAAACAGCCCACATTAATGTTTAACAGCACACATGCCTTTCATGTTCACTTCGCTATCCTTCCACACTGCTCTCGTGGGGATCCGAGGAGGTTATCACTAAATTACATGTTCGGGGTGTGGTATGTTTGCTCATGGTGTTGCAGTGTTAGGGTCATTGTGTGGTAGTGTTATTGTCATGGTGTGGTAGTGTTATGGATATGGTGTGGTAGTGTTATGGTCATGGTGTTATACTGTTATGGTCACGGTGTGGTAGTGTTATGGACATGGTGTTGTAGTGTTATGGTCATGGTGTTGTAGTGTTATGGTCATGGTGTTGTAGTGTTATGGTCATGGTGTTGTAATGTTATGGACATGGTGTTGTAGTGTTATTGTCATGGTGTGGTAGTGTTTTGGTCATGGTGTTGTAATGTTATGGACATGGTGTTGTAGGGTTATGGACATGGTGTTGTAGTGTTATTGTCATGGTGTGGTAGTGTTTTGGTCATGGTGTTGTAATGTTATGGACATGGTGTGGTAGTGTTATGGACATGGTGTTGTAGTGTTATTGTCATGGTGTGGTAGTGTTTTGGTCATGGTGTTGTAATGTTATGGACATGGTGTTGTAGGGTTATGGACATGGTGTTGTAGTGTTATGGTCATGGTGTTGTAGTGTTATGGTCATGGTTTTGTAGTGTTATGGTCATGGTGTGGTAGTGTTATGGTCATGGTGTGGTAGTGTTATGGACATGGTGTTGTAGTGTTATGGTCATGGTGTGTTGGTGTTATGGTCATGGTGTTGTACTGTTATGGTCATGGTGTTGTAGTGTTATGGTCATGGTGTTGTAGTGTTATGGTCATGGTGTTGTAGTGTTATGGTCATCGTGTTGTAGTGTTATGGTCATGGTGTTGTAGTGTTATGGACATGGTTTTGTAGTGTTATGGTCATGGTGTGGTAGTGTTATGGTCATGGTGTTGTAGTGTTATGGTCATGGTGTGGTAGTGTTATGGTCATGGTGTTGTAGTGTTATGGACATGGTGTTGTAGTGTTATGGACATGGTGTGGTAGTGTTATGGACATGGTGTTGTAGTGTTATTGTCATCGTGTGGTAGTGTTATGGTCATGGTGTGGTATTGTTATGGTCATGGTGTTGTAGTGTTATGGTCATGGTTTGGTAGTGTTACGATCATGGTGTGGTAGTGTTATTGTCATGGTGTTGTAGTGTTATGGACATGGTGTTGTAGTGTTATGGTCATGGTGTGGTAGTGTTATGGTCATGGTTTTGTAGTGTTATGGTCATGGTGTTGTATTGTTATGGACATGGTTTTGTAGTGTAATGGTCATGGTGTTGTAATGTTATGGACATGGTGTTGTAGTGCTATTGTCATGGTGTGGTAGTGTTTTGGTCATGGTGTTGTAATGTTATGTACATGGTGTTGTAGGGTTATGGACATGGTGTTGTAGTGTTATTGTCATGGTGTGGTAGTGTTTTGGTCATGGTGTTGTAATGTTATGGACATGGTGTGGTAGTGTTATGGACATGGTGTTGTAGTGTTATTGTCATGGTGTGGTAGTGTTTTGGTCATGGTGTTGTAATGTTATGGACATGGTGTTGTAGGGTTATGGACATGGTGTTGTAGTGTTATGGTCATGGTGTTGTAGTGTTATGGTCATGGTTTTGTAGTGTTATGGTCATGGTGTGGTAGTGTTATGGTCATGGTGTGGTAGTGTTATGGACATGGTGTTGTAGTGTTATGGTCATGGTGTGTTGGTGTTATGGTCATGGTGTTGTACTGTTATGGTCATGGTGTTGTAGTGTTATGGTCATGGTGTTGTAGTGTTATGGTCATGGTTTTGTAGTGTTATGGTCATCGTGTGGTAGTGTTATGGTCATGGTGTTGTAGTGTTATGGTCATGGTGTGGTAGTGTTATGGTCATGGTTTTGTGGTGTTATGGACATGGTGTTGTAGTGTTATGGTCATGGTGTTGTAGTGTTATGGACATGGTGTTGTAATGTTATGGACATGGTGTTGTAGTGTTATTGTCATGGTGTGGTAGTGTTTTGGTCATGGTTTTGTAATGTTATGGACATGGTGTTGTAGGGTTATGGACATGGTGTTGTAGTGTTATTGTCATGGTGTGGTAGTGTTATGGACATGGTGTTGTAGTGTTATGGTCATGGTGTGTTGGTGTTATGGTCATGGTGTTGTACTGTTATGGTCATGGTGTTGTAGTGTTATGGTCATGGTGTGGTAGTGTTATGGACATGGTTTTGTAGTGTTATGGTCATGGTGTTGTAGTGTTATGGTCATGGTGTTGTAGTGTTATGGTCATGGTGTTGTAGTGTTATGGACATGGATTTGTAGTGTAATGGTCATGGTGTGGTAGTGTTTTGGTCATGGTGTTGTAATGTTATGGACATGGTGTTGTAGGGTTATGGACATGGTGTTGTAGTGTTATTGTCATGGTGTGGTAGTGTTTTGGTCATGGTGTTGTAATGTTATGGACATGGTGTGGTAGTGTTATGGACATGGTGTTGTAGTGTTATTGTCATGGTGTGGTAGTGTTTTGGTCATGGTGTTGTAATGTTATGGACATGGTGTTGTAGGGTTATGGACATGGTGTTGTAGTGTTATGGTCATGGTGTTGTAGTGTTATGGTCATGGTTTTGTAGTGTTATGGTCATGGTGTGGTAGTGTTATGGTCATGGTGTGGTAGTGTTATGGACATGGTGTTGTAGTGTTATGGTCATGGTGTGTTGGTGTTATGGTCATGGTGTTGTAATGTTATGGACATGGTGTGGTAGTGTTATGGACATGGTGTTGTAGTGTTATTGTCATGGTGTGGTAGTGTTTTGGTCATGGTGTTGTAATGTTATGGACATGGTGTTGTAGGGTTATGGACATGGTGTTGTAGTGTTATGGTCATGGTGTTGTAGTGTTATGGTCATGGTTTTGTAGTGTTATGGTCATGGTGTGGTAGTGTTATGGTCATGGTGTGGTAGTGTTATGGACATGGTGTTGTAGTGTTATGGTCATGGTGTGTTGGTGTTATGGTCATGGTGTTGTACTGTTATGGTCATGGTGTTGTAGTGTTATGGTCATGGTGTTGTAGTGTTATGGTCATGGTTTTGTAGTGTTATGGTCATGGTGTGGTAGTGTTAGGGTCATGGTGTTGTAGTGTTATGGTCATGGTGTGGTAGTGTTATGGTCATGGTGCTGTAGTGTTATGGACATGGTGTTGTAGTGTTATGGTCATGGTGTTGTAGTGTTATGGACATGGTGTTGTAATGTTATGGACATGGTGTTGTAGTGTTATTGTCATGGTGTGGTAGTGTTTTGGTCATGGTTTTGTAATGTTATGGACATGGTGTTGTAGGGTTATGGACATGGTGTTGTAGTGTTATTGTCATGGTGTGGTAGTGTTATGGACATGGTGTTGTAGTGTTATGGTCATGGTGTGTTGGTGTTATGGTCATGGTGTTGTACTGTTATGGTCATGGTGTTGTAGTGTTATGGTCATGGTGTGGTAGTGTTATGGACATGGTGTTGTAGTGTTATGGTCATGGTGTTGTAGTGTTATGGTCATGGTGTTGTAGTGTTATGGTCATGGTGTTGTAATGTTATGGACATGGTGTTGTAGTGTTATTGTCATGGTGTTGTAGTGTTTTGGTCATGGTGTTGTAATGTTATGGACATGGTGTTGTAGGGTTATGGACATGGTGTTGTAGTGTTATTGTCATGGTGTGGTAGTGTTATGGTCATGGTGTTGTAATGTTATGGACATGGTGTGGTAGTGTTATGGACATGGTGTTGTAGTGTTATTGTCATGGTGTGGTAGTGTTTTGGTCATGGTGTTGTAATGTTATGGACATGGTGTTGTAGGGTTATGGACATGGTGTTGTAGTGTTATGGTCATGGTGTTGTAGTGTTATGGTCATGGTTTTGTAGTGTTATGGTCATGGTTTGGTAGTGTTATGGTCATGGTGTGGTAGTGTTATGGACATGGTGTTGTAGTGTTATGGTCATGGTGTGTTGGTGTTATGGTCATGGTGTTGTACTGTTATGGTCATGGTGTTGTAGTGTTATGGACATGGTGTTGTACTGTTATGGTCATGGTGTTGTAGTGTTATGGTCATGGTGTTGTAGTGTTATGGTCATGGTTTTGTAGTGTTATGGACATGGTGTTGTAGTGTTATGGTCATGGTGTGGTAGTGTTATGGTCATGGTTTTGTAGTGTTATGGTCATGGTGTGGTAGTGTTATGGTCATCGTGTGGTAGTGTTATGGTCATGGTGTTGTAATGTTATGGACATGGTGTTGTAGTGTTATTGTCATGATGTGGTAGTGTTATGGTCATGGTTTTGTAGTGTTATTGTCATGGTGTTGTAGTGTTATGGACATGGTGTTGTAGTGTTATGGTCATGGTGTTGTAGTGTTATGGTCATGGTTTTGTAGTGTTATGGTCATGGTGTGGTAGTGTTATGGTCATGGTGTGGTAGTGTTATGGTCATGGTGTTGTAGTGTTATGGTCATGGTGTGTTGGTGTTATGGTCATGGTGTTGTACTGTTATGGTCATGGTGTTGTAGTGTTATGGTCATGGTGTTGTAGTGTTATGGTCATGGTTTTGTAGTGTTATGGTCATGGTGTGGTAGTGTTATGGTCATGGTGTTGTAGTGTTATGGTCATGGTTTTGTAGTGTTATGGTCATGGTGTGGTAGTGTTATGGTCATGGTGTGGTAGTGTTATGGACATGGTGTGGTAGTGTTATGGTCATGGTGTGTTGGTGTTATGGTCATGGTGTTGTACTGTTATGGTCATGGTGTTGTAGTGTTATGGTCATGGTGTTGTAGTGTTATGGTCATGGTTTTGTAGTGTTATGGTCATGGTGTGGTAGTGTTATGGTCATGGTGTTGTAGTGTTATGGTCATGGTGTGGTAGTGTTATGGTCATGGTGCTGTAGTGTTATGGACATGGTGTTGTAGTGTTATGGTCATGGTGTTGTAGTGTTATGGACATGGTGTGGTAGTGTTATGGACATGGTGTTGTAGTGTTATTGTCATCGTGTGGTAGTGTTATGGTCATGGTGTGGTATTGTTATGGTCATGGTGTTGTAGTGTTATGGTCATGGTTTGGTAGTGTTATGATCATGGTGTGGTAGTGTTATTGTCATGGTGTTGTAGTGTTATGGACATGGTGTTGTAGTGCTATGGTCATGGTGTGGTAGTGTTATGGTCATGGTTTTGTAGTGTTATGGTCATGGTGTTGTATTGTTATGGTCATGGTGTTGTAGTGTTATGGTCATGGTTTGGTAGTGTTACGATCATGGTGTGGTAGTGTTATGGACATGGTGTTGTAGGGTTATGGACATCGTGTGGTAGTGTTATTGTCATGGTGTGGTAGTGTTATGGATATGGTGTGGTGGTGTTATGGTCATGGTGTTGTAGTGTTATTGTCATGGTGTGGTAGTGTTATTGTCGTGGTGTGGTAGTGTTATGGATATGGTGTGGTAGTGTTATGGTCATGGTGCTGTAGTGTTATTGTCATGGTGTTGTAGTGTTATGGACATGGTGTTGTAGGGTTATGGACATGGTGTTGTAGTGTTATGGTCATGGTGTTGTAGTGTTATGGTCATGGTGTGGTAGTGTTACGATCATGGTGTTGTAGTGTTATTGTCATGGTGTTGTAGTGTTATGGACATGGTGTTCTGGGTCATGGATATGGTGTTGTAGTGTTATGATCAAGGTATGGTAGTGTTACGATCATGGTGTGGTAGTGTTATGGTCATGGTGTGGTAGTGTTATGGTCATGGTGTGGTAGTGTTATGGTCATGGTGTGGTAGTGTTATGTTCATGGTGTGGTAGTGTTATGGTCATGGTTTGTAGTGTTATGATCATGGTGTGGTAGTGTTATGTCATGGTGTTGTAGTGTTATGTCATGGTGTTGAGGTCATGGTGTTGTAGTGTTATGGTCATGGTGTGGTAGTGTTATGGTCATGGTGTGGTAGTGTTATGGTCATGGTGTTGTAGTGTTATGGTCATGGTGTTGTAGTGTTATGGACATGGTGTTGTAGGTTTATGGACATGGTGTTGTAGTGTTATGGACATGGTGTGGTAGTGTTATGGACATGGTGTTGTAGTGTTATGGTCATGGTGTGGTAGTGTTATTGTCATGGTGTTGAGGTGTTATGGTCATGGTGTTGTAATGTTATGGACATGGTGTTGTAGTGTTATTGTCATGGTGGTAGTGTTTTGGTATGGTGTTGTAATGTTATGTACATGGTGTTGTAGGGTTATGGACATGGTGTTGTAGTGTTATTGGTGTGGTAGTGTTTTGGTCATGGTGTTGTAATGTTATGGACATGGTGTGGTAGTGTTATGGACATCATGGTGTGGTAGTGTTTTGGTCATGGTGTTGTAATGTTATGGACATGGTGTTGTACATGGTGTTGTAGTGTTATGGACATGGTGTTGTAGTGTTATGGTCATGGTGTTGTAGTGTTATGGTCATGGTGTGGTAGTGTTATGGACATGGTGTTGTAGTGTTATGGACATGGTGTTGTAGTGTTATGGTCATGGTGTGGTAGTGTTATGGTCATGGTGTTGTAGTGTTATGGTCATGGTGTTGTAGTGTTATGGTCATGGTGTTGTAGTGTTATGGTCATGGTGTTGTAGTGTTATGGACATGGTGTGTTGGTATGGTCATGGTGTTGTACTGTTATGGTCATGGTGTTGTAGTGTTATGGTCATGGTGTTGTAGTGTTATGGTCATGGTGTGTTGGTGTTATGGTCATGGTGTTGTACTGTTATGGTCATGGTGTTGTAGTGTTATGGTCATGGTGTGGTAGTGTTATTGTCATGGTGTTGTAGGTGTTATGGTCATGGTGTTGTAGTGTTATGGTCATGGTGTTGTAGTGTTATGGTCATGGTGTTGTAGTGTTATGGACATGGTGTTGTAGTGTTATGGTCATGGTGTGGTAGTGTTATGGTCATGGTGTTGTAGTGTTATGGTCATGGTGTTGTAGTGTTATGGACATGGTGTTGTAGTGTTATTGTCATGATGTGGTAGTGTTTTGGTCATGGTGTTGTTATGGACATGTGGACATGTGTTGTAGTGTTATGGTCATGGTGTGGTAGTGTTATGGTCATGGTGTGGTAGTGTTATGGTGTGGTAGTGTTATGGACATGGTGTTGTTGTATGGTGTTAGTGGTCATGGTGTTGTAATGTTATGGACATGGTGTTGTAGGATTATGGACATGGTGTTGTAGTGTTACGGTCATGGTGTGGTAGTGTTACGATCATGGTGTGGTAGTGTTATTGTCATGGTGTTGTAGTGTTATGGTCATGGTGTTGTAGTGTTATGGTCATGGTGTTGTAGTGTTATGGTCATGGTGTTGTAGTGTTATGGTCATGGTGTGGTAGTGTTATGGTCATGGTGTTGGTGTTATGGTCATGGTTTGTATGTTATGGTCATGGTGTTGTAGTGTTATGGTCATGGTGTTGTAGTGTTATGGTCATGGTTTTGTAGTGTTATGGTCATGGTGTTGTAGTGTTATGGTCATGGTGTTGTAGTGTTATGGTCATGGTGTGGTAGTGTTATGGTCATGGTGTTGTAGTGTTATGGTCATGGTGTGGTAGTGTTATGGTCATGGTGTTGTAGTGTTATGTCATGGTAGTGTTATGGTCATGGTGTTGTAGTGTTATGGTCATGGTGTAGTGTAGTGTGTATGGTCATGGTGTTGTAGTGTTATGGTCATGTGTGTGGTAGTGTTATGTTATTGTCATGGTGTTGTAGTAATGTTATGGTCATGGTTTGGTAGTGTTATGATCATGGTGTGGTAGTGTTATGGTCATGGTGTTGTAGTGTTATGGTCATCGTGTGTGGTGTTATGGATATGGTTGGTATGTTATTGTCATGGTGTTGTAGTAATATAATAATAATATATATCCCATTTAGTTATGGACATGGTGTTGTAGTGTTATGGACATGGTGTTTAGTAGTGTTATGGTCATGGTGTTGTCATGGTGTGGTAGTGTTATGGTCATGGTGTTGTAGTGTTATGGTCATGGTGTTGTAGTTATGGACATTGTTGTATTTATGGACATGGTGTTGTAGTGTTATGGACATGGTGTGGTAGTGTTATGGTCATGGTGCTGTAGTGTTATTGTGGTGTATAGTGTTATGGACATGGTGTTGTAGTGTTATGGTGTTATGTTATTGTCATGGTGTGGTAGTAGTGTTATGGTCATGGTGTTGTAGTGTTATGGTCATGGTGTTGTAGTGTTATGGTCATGGTGTTGTAGTGTTATGGTCATTGTGTTGTAGTGTTATGGTCATGGTGTTGTAGTGTTATGGACATGGTTTTGTAGTGTAATGGTCATGGTGTGGTAGTGTTATGGTCATGGTGTTGTCGTGTTATGGTCATCGTGTGGTGGTTGTGTCATGGTGTTGGTGTTGTAATGTTATGGATATGGTGTTGTAGTGTTATGGTCATGGTGTGGTAGTGTTATGGTCATGGTGTGGTAGTGTTATTGTCATGGTGTGGTAGTGTTATGGTCATGGTGTTGTGGTCATGGTGTTGTAGTGTTATGGACATGGATTTGTAGTGTAATGGTCATGGTGTGGTAGTGTTATGGTCATGGTGTTGTCGTGTTATGGTCATTGTGTTGTAGTGTTATGGTCATGGTGTTGTAGTGTTATGTTCATGGTGTGGTAGTGTTATTGTCATGGTGTTGTAGTGTTATGGACATGGTTTTGTAGTGTTATGTGTCAGGACCCGGTTACGAACCTGGGTCTCCGGAGTGAGAAACAGTCACTTAACCAACTGAGCCACGAATAGTCAGCAGAACCCAGAAGATGAGGCAGACACAGCAGTACTTAAGACGATGTATTTAATAAAGTAAAAAGGAGAAGTCCTTCAATACAAAAATGGCAAATCCAAAAGGTGGTAGGAATAGCACAAAAAGCCTCAAGAGATACTCAAAAACCAAAACAGAATTCCACAAGAGCATCCACCGGAATCGACAAGAATACACAGAACACTAGGGCTGGGTGCTAACATACAAACACAGAGCACAGAACTGAGGGAAACTAAGGGTTTAAATACAATCAGGGGAAACGAGGCACAGGTGCAAATAATAATGGGGAACAAGGGAAAAAACATAAGGTCAAAAAGCACAATGGGGGCATCTAGTGACCAAAACCCGGAACAACCCTGGCCAAATCCTGACAGAATCCCCCCCCTAGGAACGGCTCCTGACGTTCCTACCAGCTCTCTCAGGGTGGAGGGCCCTGAACTGACGAATGAGGTCAGGGTCCAGGATGTCTTTGGCAGGAACCCAGGAGCGCTCCTCGGGACCGTAGCCTTCCCAGTCCACCAGATACTGCCAGGACCGCTGCACCCGGTGGGAATCCAGTATCCGATGGACGGTATAAGCCGGCTGGCCTCCAATGACACGAGGCGGAGGTCTGTCTGCCGGGACAAGGGGAGAAAAAACAACAGGTTTAACAATGAAATGTGAAATGTGGGATTAATCTTAAGGGATCTGGGTAAGTATAGGCGATAAGAAACTGGGTTAACTCTCCTGGCAACCTTGAAGGGACCGATGTATTTTTGGGACAGCTTGCGAGACTCCACCCGTAGAGGTAAATCTCTTGTGGAGAGCCAGACTCTCTGGCCGGGCGCAGGGTAGGCCCGGGACGGCGACGTCTGTTGGCTTGTTGTTGGTACCTCTGTGAGGAACGCATAAGATTAAGATGGGTCTTCCTCCACATAAGCCGACAGCGTCTGACGAACTTCAAGGCTGAAGGCACTCTGACTTCTGCCTCCTGGTCCGGGAACAATGGAGGAGCATAGCCAAACTGACACTCGTGCGGGGACATACCAGTGGAGGAGGAGCGCAAGGTGTTGTGCGCGTATTCGGCCCAAACAATAAAGGATGACCATGTGGACGGGTTGTCACGAGTCATACATCGGAGGGTGGTTTCCAGCTCTTGATTCATCCTCTCTGTTTGGCCGTTGGACTCCGGATGGTACCCTGAAGATAGACTGGCAGAAGCCCCCATGAGTTGGCAGAAGGCCTTCCAAAACCTTGAGGCGAACTGGGGACCTCTGTCAGAAACCATATCTTGAGGAATGCCGAAGACTCGGAACACATGATTAATTACCAACTCAGCCGTTTCCTTGGCAGAAGGTAACTTAGTCAGAGGGACGAACCTGGCCGCCTTTGAAAACCTGTCGATTATGACTAGGATAGTAGTATTGCCATGGGATGGAGGAAGTCCAGTAATAAAGTCCAATGAGATATGGGACCAGGGTCTGTGGGGAACAGGTAAAGGGTGAAGGAGTCCTTGAGGGCGGAGGTGAGAAGATTTGCCCTGGCAGCACACGGGACAGGCATTGACGAAAGTGGCAACGTCTTCTCTTATGGTAGGCCACCAGAACTTACGCTGGATGAACTCCAAGGTGCGACCTACGCCCGGATGACAGGTGAGGCGAGAGGAGTGCCCCCACAGAAGGACCTGAGTCCTCACTGCCTTGGGGACAAACAACCGATTGGCAGGACCTCCTTTCGGGTCCGGTTCGCTAGCTTGAGCACGTCTCACGGTATCCTCAACTTGCCACGAGATCGGAGCCACAATCTTAGCAGCAGGAAGGACAAGCATGTCCGTGTCATCTCGAATGGCAGGAGCGTAGACTCGGGACAGGGCATCCGGTTTGAGATTCTTCGACCCGGGCCGATAGGTGAGGATAAACTGGAATCGATTGAAGAAAAGAGACCATCTAGCTTGTCTAGAGTTCAACCGCTTCGCCTGCTGGATATACTCCAGATTTTTGTGGTCCGTAAGCACTTGAAACGGGTGAGAAGCCCCCTCGAGCCAGTGTCTCCATTCCTTCAATGCCATCTTAACCGCTAGGAGTTCACGATCCCCCACATCGTAGTTCCTCTCAGTCGGGGTAAGCCGGTGTGAGAAGAAAGCGCACGGATGAAGCTTCTTGTCTTCACCCCTCTGAGACAGGACAGCTCCAACACCAACCTCTGATACGTCTACCTCCACCACAAATGGTTCATCCGTAGTCGGTAGTATCAGGATGGGAGCAGAGAGAACGCGCTGCTTGAGTCCTTGGAAGGCCGTCTGAGCTTCTCTTCCCCACAAAAACCTTGCATTGCCACCCTTGGTTAAAGCTGAGAGAGGGGCTGCCACCAAGCTGAAGTTCTTGATGAACTTGCGGTAAAAGTTTGTGAAGCCCAGGAAACGCTGAACTTCCTTAACGGATTTGGGGGTGGGCCAATCCGCTACCGCCCCTACCTTCCTGGGGTCCATTTGGACTCGACCGGGTTCCACTACAAATCCCAGGAATTGTACTCGGGATGAATGGAATTCACATTTTTCCGGCTTAACGTACAGATGGCTGTCTAGGAGGCGTTTGAGTACTTGTCTGACATGCTTAGTGTGTTCTTGAAGGGAGCTCGAAAAGATGAGGATGTCATCCAAGTAAACGAACACAAATATGTTAAGCATATCCCTAAGCACATCGTTTATGAGCGCTTGGAACACCGCTGGGGCGTTGGTCAGGCCGAAGGGCATCACCAAGTAATCATAGTGACCAGTAGGCGTGTTGAAAGCGGTCTTCCACTCGTCACCAGGTCTGATCCGCACAAGATGGTATGCGTTCCGCAGGTCAAGCTTAGTGAAAACAACTGCTTCCTGGAGCAGCTCGAAGGCTGTGGCCATAAGGGGTAGCGGGTAACGGTTACGGACGGTTATGGCATTGAGTCCCCGGTAGTCGATGCAAGGACGTAATCCACCGTCTTTCTTGGCCACAAAGAAAAACCCTGCTCCCGCCGGGAGGTGGATGGACGCATGAGGCCTGCTTCCAGAGCGTCCTTGATGTAGGTATCCATAGCAGCTCTTTCGGGTGGAGATAGGGAAAAGATCCGACCCCTGGGGGCAAGTGCCCGGAAACAGGTCGATGGGGCAATCGTAAGGTCTATGGGGTGGTAGCATGGTGGCCCTCTGTTTGCTAAACACCAGTTTGAGGTCATGGTAACACTCGGGAACTCGGGTCAGGTCGATGGATTCTAAACACTCGGGAGTAGAACTCGGGAATTCTGGAAAATACAAGTAGCTTGGCACGTAGGACCCCACTGCTTGATAGTGCCCACAGACCAGTCGATGTGAGGGTTATGGCTGTGAAGCCAGGGGTATCCAAGGACGAGAGGGAACTCGGAACAGGAGATCAAATGAAAGTTCATCAATTCCTGGTGTTGTGAAACTGAAAGTCGCAAGGAGGTAGTGACATGAGTGACAAGTCCAGATCCCAAAGGGCTTCCATCCAATGTAGTGACCCTCATGGGTTCACTTAGAGGTTCAGAGGGAACGCCATTCTCCTTCGCCCAGACACCATCCATGAAGTTACCTGCGGCTCCAGAGTCTACCAAGGCTTGAAGGTGAAGCTTGTGGTTGTCCCAGGAGAGGGTGACTGGAATGAGCAGACGGGAGTTGGACGGATGGGAGGAGGTTATGTTTCCCGTTACAGTTCCCCCGGTCTGTACGGGACAGAGCGTTTCCCTGGAGCCCGGGACACGTGGAACGGAAATGGCCCGGTTTGCCGCAATATAGACAGCGTCGCTCCCTCATCCGGCGGTCTCTCTCAGCCTGGGAGATGCGTCCAATCTGCATGGGTTCCGATGGAGCCAGCGAGGATAAAGGTGGGGACTCGGAGCTGGGACTGATAGGGGCTAGAGGTCTACGGTTGAGTTCTCTCTCTCTCAGACGCTGGTCAATGCGTGAGGCCAACTTGATCAGGGACTCGAGATTGTCCGGTGGTTCCCGAGTGGCCAGTTCATCTTGGATAGTGTCGGAAAGGCCTTTCAGAAAGCACACCGTGAGCGCCTCGTTGTTCCAGCCACTTGCTGCTGCCACCGTGCGGAACTGGATGGCATAGTCCGTCACGCTGCGCCAACCTTGGTGGAGAGTCAGGAGCTGTTTGGCTGAGTCAGAACCACTGCTTGGGCCTTGAAACACTCGTTTGAATTCCTCAGCAAAGGCAGAGTAGCTGGCACAGCAGGAACTATGGGCATCCCACACAGCAGTAGCCCAGGCCAGGGCTTTTTCCGACAGCAGGGTGATGATATAAGCGATCTTAGACCGGTCGGTGGGAAACGACGAGGGTTGTAGCTCAAAGGAGAGAGAACATTGGGTGAGAAACCCTTTACAAGCACTTGGATCACCTGAGAACCGTTGGGGAGGTGGAAGACGAGGTTCAGCCAGGGGGTTAACTGCCATGGGTACGTGAATCTGAGGTACTGGGACGGGAACTGTTGCCGGGGTAAGACGATCAGATATTTGCTTAATGGAAGTCAGCATCTCTGACAGAAGATGAGAATGTCTAGCCATTAAGGCCTCTTGCTGAACCAGGGCGGCTTCGTGGCGTTGGACAGTCTCCTGGTGGTGGGACAGCATGGCAAAAAGGTCCTGGGAACTGGCTGCCTCTGGGTTCATTTTTGGCTCTGTGTTTCTGTCAGGACCCGGTTACGAACCTGGGTCTCCGGAGTGAGAAACAGTCACTTAACCAACTGAGCCACGAATAGTCAGCAGAACCCAGAAGATGAGGCAGACACAGCAGTACTTAAGACGGTGTATTTAATAAAGTAAAAAGGAGAAGTCCTTCAATACAAAAATGGCAAATCCAAAAGGTGGTAGGAATAGCACAAAAAGCCTCAAGAGATACTCAAAAACCAAAACAGAATTCCACAAGAGCATCCACCGGAATCGACAAGAATACACAGAACACTAGGGCTGGGTGCTAACATACAAACACAGAGCACAGAACTGAGGGAAACTAAGGGTTTAAATACAATCAGGGGAAACGAGGCACAGGTGCAAATAATAATGGGGAACAAGGGAAAAAACATAAGGTCAAAAAGCACAATGGGGGCATCTAGTGACCAAAAACCGGAACAACCCTGGCCAAATCCTGACAGTTATGGTCATGGTGTGGTAGTGTTATTGTCATGTTGTGGTAGTGTTATGGTCATGGTGTTGTCGTGTTATGGTCATGGTGTTGTAGTGTTATGGTCATGGTGTTGTAGTGTTATGGTCATAGTGTGGTAGTATTATGGTCATGGTGTTGTAGTGTTATTGTCATGGTGTTGTAGTGTTATGGACATGGTGCTGTAGTGTTGTGGACATGGTGTTGTAGTGTTATGGATATTGTGTGATAGTGTTACGATCATGGTGTTGTAGTATGGTCATGTTTTGTATGGATAGTGGTCATGGTGTGTATGTGTTAGTGTTAGATCATGGTGTTGTAGTGTTATGGTCATGGTTTTGTAGTGTTATGGTCATGGTGTGGTAGTGTTACGATCATGGTGTGGTAGTGTTATGGATATGGTGTGGTAGTGTTATGGACATGGTGTTGTAGTGTTATGGACATGGTGTTGTGGTGTTATGGATATTGTGTGGTAGTGTTATGATCATGGTGTTGTAGTGTTATGGTCATGGTTTTGTAGTGTTATGGTCATGGTTTGGTAGTGTTACGATCATGGTGTGGTAGTGTTATGGTCATGGTGTTGTAGTGTTATGGACATGGTGTGGTAGTGTTATGGTCATGGCGTGGTAGTGTTATGGTCATGGTGTTGTAGTGTTATGGTCATGGTGTTGTAGTGTTATGGTAATGGTGTTGTAGTATTATGGTCATGGTGTGGTAGTCTTACGATCATGGTGTGGTAGTGTTATGGTCATGGTGTGGTAGTGTTATGGTCATGGTGTGGTAGTGTTATGGTCATGGTGTTGTAGTGTTATGGACATGGTGTTGTAGTGTTATGGACATGGTGTTGTAGTGTTATGTTCATCGTGTAGTAGTGTTATTGTCATGATGTGGTAGTGTTATGGATATGGTGTGGTAGTGTTATGGTCATGGTGTTGTAGTGTTATTGTCATGGTGTTGTAGTGTTATGGACATGGTGCTGTAGTGTTATGGACATGGTTTGTAGTGTTATGGATCATTGTGGATAGTGTTACGATCATGGTGTTAGTGTTATGGACAGTGTTATGGTGCTGTAGTGTTATGGTCATGGTGTTGTAGTGTTATGGATGGTGTGGTGGATTGTGTGGTAGTGTTACGATCATGGTGTTGTAGTGTTATGGTCATGGTTTTGTAGTGTTATGGTCATGGTGTGGTAGTGTTACGATCATGGTGTGGTAGTGTTATGGATATGGTTGGTAGGGTTATGGTCATGGTGTTGTAGTGTTATGGACATGGTGTTGTAGTGTTATGGACATGGTGTTGTGGTGTTATGGATATTGTGTGGTAGTGTTACGATCATGGTGTTGTAGTGTTATGGTCATGGTTTTGTAGTGTTATGGTCATGGTGTTGTAGTATTATGGACATGGTGTGGTAGTGTTATGGTCATGGCGTGGTAGTGTTATGGTCATGGTGTTGTAGTGTTATGGTCATGGTTTTGTAGTGTTATGGTCATGGTGTGGTAGTGTTACGATCATGGTGTGGTAGTGTTATGGATATGGTGTGGTAGTGTTATGGTCATGGCGTGGTAGTGTTATGGTCATGGTGTTGTAGTGTTATGGACATGGTTTTGTAGTGTTATGGTCATGGTGTGGTAGTGTTATTGTCATGGTGTGGTAGTGTTATGGTCATGGTGTTGTCGTGTTATGGTCATGGTGTTGTAGTGTTATTGTCATGGTGTGGTATTGTTATTGTCATGGTGTTGTAGTGTTATGGACATGGTGTTGTAGTGTTATGGTCATGGTGTGGTAGTGTTACGATCATGGTGTGGTCGTGTTATGGTCATGGTGTTGTAGTATTATGGACATGGTGTGGTAGTGTTATGGTCATGGCGTGGTAGTGTTATGGTCATGGTGTTGTAGTGTTATGGTCATGGTTTTGTAGTGTTTTGGTCATGGTGTGGTAGTGTTACGATCATGGTGTGGTCGTGTTATGGTCATGGTGTTGTAGTGTTATGGTCATGGTGTTGTAGTGTTATGGTCATGGTGTTGTAGTGTTATGGTAATGGTGTTGTCGTGTTATGGTCATGGTGTGGTAGTGTTACGATCATGGTGTGGTAGTGTTATGGTCATGGTGTTGAGGTGTTATGGTCATGGTGTTGTAGTGTTATTGTCATGGTGTTGAGGTGTTATGGTCATGGTGTTGTAGTGTTATGGTAATGGTGTTGTCGTGTTATGGTCATGGTGTGGTAGTGTTACGATCATGGTGTGGTAGTGTTATGGTCATCGTGTGGTAGTGTTATGGTCATGGTGTTGTAATGTTATGGACATGGTGTTGTAGGATTATGGACATGGTGTTGTAGTGTTATGGTCATGGTGTGGTAGTGTTACGGTCATGGTGTGGTAGTGTTATTGTCATGGTGTGGTAGTGTTATGGTCATGGTTTTGTAGTGTTATTGTCGTGTGGTATTGTTATTGTCATGGTGTTGTAGTGTTATGGACATGGTGCTGTAGTGTTATGGACATGGTGTTGTAGTGTTATGGATATTGTGTGGTAGTGTTACAGTGTTATGGTGTTGGTAAGGTTATGGTCATGGTGTTGTAGTGTTATGGACATGGTGTTGTAGTGTTATGGTCATGGTGTGTTAGTGTTATGGTGGTGTGGTGGTGTTATGGTGTGGTAGTGTTATGGTCATGGTGTGGTATGGTGTTATGGTCATGGTGTGGTGGTGTCATGGTGTGGTAGTGTTATGGTCATGGTGTGGTAGTGTTATGGTGTGGTATGTCATGGTTATGGTCATGGTGTGGTAGGGTTATGGTGTGGTAGTGTTATGGTCATGGTGTGTTAGTGTCATGGTGTGGTAGTGTTGTGGTCATGGTGTGGTAGTGTTATGGTGTGGTAGTGTTATGGTCATGGTTTGTTATGGTGTGTTAGTGTTATGGTCATGGTGTGGTAGTGTTATGGTCATGGTGTGGTAGTGTTATGGTCATGGCGTGGTAGTGTTATGGTCATGGTGTTGTAGTGTTATGGTCATGGTTTTGTAGTGTTATGGTCATGGTGTGGTAGTGTTACGATCATGGTGTGGTAGTGTTATGGTGGTGTGGTAGTGTTATGGTCATGGTTTTGTAGTGTTGTTGTCATGGTGTTGTAGTGTTTTGGACATGGTTTTGTAGTGTTATGGTCATGGTGTGGTAGTGTTATTGTCATGGTGTGGTAGTGTTATGGTCATGGTGTTGTCGTGTTATGGTCATGGTGTTGTAGTGTTATTGTCATGGTGTGGTATTGTTATTGTCATGGTGTTGTAGTGTTATGGACATGGTGTTGTAGTGTTATGGTCATGGTTTTGTAGTGTTATGGTCATGGTGTGGTAGTGTTACGATCATGGTGTGGTCGTGTTATGGTCATGGTGTTGTAGTATTATGGACATGGTTTTGTAGTGTTATTGTCATGGTGTTGAGGTGTTATGGTCATGGTGTTGTAGTGTTATGGTAATGGTGTTGTAGTATTATGGTCATGGTGTGGTAGTCTTACGATCATGGTGTGGTAGTGTTATGGTCATTGTGTGGTAGTGTTATGGTCATGGTGTTGTAATGTTATGGACATGGTGTTGTAGGATTATGGACATGGTGTTGTAGTGTTATGGTCATCGTGTGGTAGTGTTATTGTCATGATGTAGTAGTGTTATGGATATTGTGTGGTAGTGTTATGGTCATGGTTTTGTAGTGTTATTGTCGTGGTGTGGTATTGTTATTGTCATGGTGTTGTAGTGTTATGGACATGGTGCTGTAGTGTTATGGACATGGTGTTGTAGTGTTATGGATATTGTGTGGTAGTGTTACGATCATGGTGTTGTAGTGTTATGGTCATGGTTTGGTAGTGTTACGATCATGGTGTGGTAGTGTTATGGATATGGCGTGGTAAGGTTATGGTCATGGTGTTGTATTGTTATGGACATGGTGTTGTAGTGTTATGGTCATGGTGTGTTAGTGTTATTGTCATGGTGTGGTGGTGTTATGGTGTGGTAGTGTTATGGTCATGGTGTGGTAGTGTCATGGTGTGGTGGTGTTATGGTCATGGTGTGGTGGTGTCATGGTGTGGTAGTGTTATGGTCATGGTGTGGTAGTGTTATGGTGTGGTAGTGTTATGGTGTGGTAGTGTTATGGTCATGGTGTGGTAGGGTTATGGTGTGGTAGTGTTATGGTCATGGTGTGTTAGTGTCATGGTGTGGTAGTGTTGTGGTCATGGTGTGGTAGTGTTATGGTGTGGTAGTGTTATGGTCATGTTGTGGGAGTGTTATGGTGTGTTAGTGTTATGGTCATGGTGTGGTAGTGTTATGGTCATGGTGTGGTAGTGTTATTGCCATGGTGTTGTAGTGTTATGGTCATGGTGTGGTAGTGTTATGGTCATTGTGTGGTAGTGTTATGGTCATGGTGTGGTGTTGTTGTTGCCATGGTGTTGTAGTGTTATGGTCATGGTGTTGTAGTGTTATGGTCATGGTGTTGTAGTGTTATGGTCATGGTGTGGTAGTGTTATGGACATGCTGTTGTAGTGTTATGGTCAAGGTGTGGTAGTGTTATGGTCATGGTGTGGTAGTGTTATGGTCATGGTATGGTAGTGTTATGGTGTGGTGATGTTATGGTCATGTTGTGGTAGGGTTATGGTGTGGTAGTGTTATGGTCATTGTGTGGTAGTGTTATGGTGTGGTAGTGTTATGGTCATGGTGTGGTAGTGTTATGGTCATTTTGTGGTAGGATTATGGTCATGGTGTGGTAGTGTTATGGTGTGGTAGTGTTATGGTCATGGTGTGGTAGTGTTATGGTGTGGTAGTGTTATGGTCATGGTGTGTTAGTGTCATGGTGTGGTAGTGTTATGGTCATGGTGTGGTAGTGTTATGGTGTGGTAGTGTTATGGTCATTGTGTGGTAGGGTTATGGTGTGGTAGTGTTATGGTCATGGTGTGGTAGGGTTATGGTGTGGTAGTGTTATGGTCATGGTGTGGTAGTATTATGTTGTGGTAGTGTCATGGTAATGGTGTGGTAGTGTTATGGTCATTTTGTGGTAGGGTTGTGGTCATGGTGTGGTAGTGTTATGGTGTGGTAGTGTTATGGTCATGGTGTGGTAGGGTTATGGTGTGGTAGTGTTATGGTCATGGTGTGGTAGTGTTATGGTCATGGTGGTAGTGTTATGGTCATGGTGTGGTTGTTGTTGTTATGGTGTTATAGTGTTATGGTCATGGTGTTGTAGTGTTATGGTCATGGCGTTGTAGGTTATGGTGTGGTAGGGTTATGGTGTGGTAGTGTTATGGTCATGGTGTGGTAGTGTTATGGTCATTGTGTGGTAGTGTTATGGTCATGGTGTGGTGTTGTTGTTGCCATGGTGTTATAGTGTTATGGTCATGGTGTTGTAGTGTTATGGTCATGGCGTTGTAGTGTTATGGTCATGGTGTGGTAGTGTTATGGACATGCTGTTGTAGTGTTATGGTCAAGGTGTGTTAGTGTTATGGTCATGGTGTGGTAGTGTTATGGTGTGGTAGT
Organism: Oncorhynchus masou masou; assembly: GCF_036934945.1. NCBI lineage: Eukaryota > Metazoa > Chordata > Actinopteri > Salmoniformes > Salmonidae > Oncorhynchus > Oncorhynchus masou. The sequence goes on along the minus strand of NC_088243.1, from coordinate 36,961,242 downwards.
GTTATGGTCATTGTGTGGTAGGGTTATGGTGTGGTAGTGTTATGGTCATGGTGTGGTAGTTTTATGGTGTGGTAGTGTTATGGTCATGGTGTGGTAGTGTTATGGTCATGGTGTGGTAGTGTTATGGTGTGGTAGTGTTATGGTCATGGTTTGGTAGTGTTATGGTGTGGTAGTGTCATGGTGTGGTAGTGTTATGGTGTGGTAGTCTTATGGTCATGCTGTGGTAGTGTTATGGTGTGGTAGTGTTATGGTCATGGTGTGGTAGTGTTATGGTGTGGTAGTGTTATGGTCATGGTGTGGTAGTGTTATGGTCATGGTGTGGTAGTGTTATGGTGTGGTAGTGTTATGGTCATTTTGTGGCAGGGTTATGGTGTGGTAGTGTTATGGTGTGGTAGTGTTATGGTCATGGTGTGGTAGTGTTATGGTGTGGTTGTGTTATGGTCATTTTGTGGCAGGGTTATGGTGTGGTAGTGTTATGGTGTGGTAGTGTTATGGTCATGGTGTGGTAGTGTTATGGTCATGGTGTGGTAGTGTTATGGTCATTTTGTGGTAGGATTATGGTCATGGTGTGGTAGTGTTATGGTGTGGTAGTGTTATGGTCATGGTGTGGTAGTGTTATGGTGTGGTAGTGTTATGGTCATGGTGTGGTAGTGTTATGGTGTGGTAGTGTTGTGGTCATGGTGTGGTAGTGTTATGGTGTGGTAGTGTCATGGTCATGGTGTGTTAGTGTCATGGTGTGGTAATGTTAAGTGTGGGGCATGGTGTGGTAGTGTTATGGTGTGGTAGTGTTATGGTCATTGTGTGGTAGGGTTATGGTGTGGTAGTGTTATGGTCATGGTGTGGTAGTTTTATGGTGTGGTAGTGTTATGGTCATGGTGTGGTAGTGTTATGGTGTGGTAGTGTTATGGTCATGGTGTGGTAGTGTTATGGTGTGGTAGTGTCATGGTGTGGTAGTGTTATGGTGTGGTAGTCTTATGGTCATGCTGTGGTAGTGTTATGGTGTGGTAGTGTTTTGGTAATGGTGTGGTAGTGTTATGGTCATGGTGTGGTAGTGTTATGGTCATGGTGTGTAGTGTTATGGTGTGGTAGTGTTATGGTGGTAGTGTTATGGTGTTTTGGTAGGCAGGGTTATGGTGTGGTAGTGTTATGGTGTGGTTGTGTTATGGTCATTTTGTGGCAGGGTTATGGTGTGGTAGTGTTATGGTGTGGTAGTGTTATGGTCATGGTGTGGTAGTGTTATGGTCATGGTGTGGTAGTGTTATGGTGTGGTAATGTTATGGTCATGTTGTGGTAGGGTTATGGTGTGGTAGTGTTATGGTCATTGTGTGGTAGTGTTATGGTGTGGTAGTGTTATGGTCATGGTGTGGTAGTGTTATGGTCATTTTGTGGTAGGATTATGGTCATGGTGTGGTAGTGTTATGGTGTGGTAGTGTTATGGTCATGGTGTGGTAGTGTTATGGTGTGGTAGTGTTATGGTCATGGTGTGGTAGTGTTATGGTGTGGTAGTGTTATGGTCATGGTGTGGTAGTGTTATGGTGTGGTAGTGTCATGGTCATGGTGTGTTAGTGTCATGGGCATGGTGTGGTAGTGTTATGGTGTGGTAGTGTTATGGTCATTGTGTGGTAGGGTTATGGTGTGGTAGTGTTATGGTCATGGTGTGGTAGTTTTATGGTGTGGTAGTGTTATGGTCATGGTGTGGTAGTGTTATGGTGTGGTAGTGTTATGGTCATGGTGTGGTAGTGTTATGGTGTGGTAGTGTCATGGTGTGGTAGTGTTATGGTGTGGTAGTCTTATGGTCATGCTGTGGTAGTGTTATGGTGTGGTAGTGTTTTGGTAATGGTGTGGTAGTGTTACGGTCATGGTGTGGTAGTGTTATTGTCATGGTGTGGTAGTGTTATGGTGTGGTAGTGTTATGGTCATTTTGTGGCAGGGTTATGGTGTGGTAGTGTTATGGTGTGGTAGTGTTATGGTCATGGTGTGGTAGGGTTATGGTGTGGTCCTGTTATGGTCATGGTGTGGTAGTGTTATGTTGTGGTAGTGTCATGGTAATGGTGTGGTAGTGTTATGGTCATTTTGTGGTAGGGTTGTGTTCATGGTGTGGTAGTGTTATGGTGTGGTAGTGTTATGGTCATGGTGTGGTAGGGTTATGGTGTGGTAGTGTTATGGTCATGGTGTGGTAGTGTTATGGTCATGGTTTGGTAGTGTTATGGTGTGGTAGTGTTATGGTCATGGTGTGGTAGTGTCATGGTGTGGTAGCGTTGTGGTGTGGTAGTCTTATGGTCATGGTTTGGTAGTATTATGGTGTGGTATTGTTATGGTCATGTTTTGGTAGTGTTATGGTGTGGTAGTGTTATGGCCATGGTGTGGTAGTGCCATGGTGTGGTGGTGTTATGGTCATGGTGTGGTAGTGTTATGGTGTGGTAGTGTTATGGTGTGGTAGTGTTATGGTCATGGTGTGGTAGTGTTATGGTGTGGTAGTGTTATGGTCATGGTGTGGTAGTGTTATGGTGTGGTAGTGTTATGGTCATGGTGTGGTAGTGTTATGGTGTGGTAGTGTCATGGTGTGGTAGTGTTATGGTGTGGTGGTCTTATGGTCATGGTGTGGTAGTGTTATGGTGTGGTAGTGTTTTGGTAATGGTGTGGTAGTGTTATGGTGTGGTAGTGTTATGGTCATGGTGTGGTAGGGTTATGGTCATGGTGTGGTAGTGTTATGGTGTGGTAGTGTTATGGTCATTTTGTGGCAGGGTTATGGTGTGGTAGTGTTATGGTGTGGTCGTGTTATGGTCATGGTGTGGTAGTGTTATGTTGTGGTAGTGTCATGGTAGTGGTGTGGTAGTGTTATGGTCATTTTGTGGTAGGGTTATGGTCATGGTGTGGTAGTGTTATGGTGTGGTAGTGTTATGGTCATGGTGTGGTAGGGTTATGTGTAGTGTGGTAGTGTTATGGTCATGGTGTGGTAGTGTTATGGTGTGGTAGTGTTATGGTCATGGTTTGGTAGTGTTATGGTGTGGTAGTGTTATGGTCATGGTGTGGTAGTGTCATGGTGTGTTAGTCTTATGGTCATGGTGTGGTAGTGTTGTGGTGTGGTAGTGTTATGGTCATGGTGTGGTAGTGTTATTGTGTGGTAGTGTCATGGTGTGGTAGATTCATGGTGTGGTAGTCTTATGGTCATGGTGTGGTAGTGTTATGGTGTGGTAGTGTTATGGTCATGGTGTGGTAGTGTTATGGTGTGGTAGTGTCATGGTGTGGTAGTTTTATGGTGTGGTAGTCTTATGGTCATGGTGTGGTAGTATTATGGTGTGGTAGTGTTATGGTAATGGTGTGGTAGTGTTATGGTGTTGTAGTGTTATGGTCATGTTTTGGTAGTGTTATGGTGTGGTAGTGTTATGGTGTGGTAGTGTTATGGTCATGGTGTGGTAGTGTCATGGTGTGGTGGTGTTATGGTCATGGTGTGGTGGTGTCATGGTGTGGTGGTGTTATGGTGTGGTAGTGTTATGGTCATGGTGTGGTAGTGTCATGGTGTGGTAGTGTTATGGTGTGGTAGTGTCATGGTGTGGTAGTGTTATGGTCATGGTGTGGTAGGGTCATGGTGTGGTAGTGTTATGGTGTGGTAGTGTTATGGTCATGGTGTGGTAGTGTTATGGTGTGGTAGTGTTATGGTGTGGTAGTGTCATGGTGTGGTAGTGTAATGGGGCGGTAGTGGCATGGTGTGGTAGTGTTATGGTGTGGTAGTGTCATGGTGTGGTAGTGTCATGGTGTGGTAGTGTTATGGTGTGGTAGTGTCATGGTGTGGTAGTGTTATGGTGTGGTAGTGTTATGGTCATGGTTTTGTAATAGGGGTAGTATTAACTCAGAATTCTGTGTTTTCATGTAGAAAAATGGAATACAGAAGTCATTTCTTTACCTTCTTTTGTTTTCCAAGATCTTACACGCTCCATTTTTCAAATATCTACTTGGCTTTTGACAAATGTTGTGTATTATTTGCACTTCTCAGATCGGATGAGAACTCTCGTCTTCAGACCGTTCATATTCCTGTATTCACAAACATGCTTTCGATCAGCAGTCAGCTGATGGCAGACAGGATGAGGCAATGGTTACTTTCCTCTGATGTTTTTCGTAAGTTAAAATGCTCGATAAACTTCAAGCAAAACATTAAGAAATGTAGCTGGCTTCTTTCTTTGTATGGTAAATAAAATAATTATGATGGCCATGCATTGTCTTTGTAAAAAATACCTTGCTATTTCAATGTAAGCTAATTTACTTGTGTGGCTTCTTGTTAAAAAACGTTGCACGTCTGTTTTCGTCAGATTAAAGCGAATGTTTTGTATTAATATTTTTTTTGTGAAGCAATACTAGAGTTGCACGCCCTTTTATCACTCTATTGAAATAAATAATAATTGCTGCCTTTCAAATAAAACTCAGGTGAAATTGTTGAAATAAATTGTCTGTGTTTTGAAAATGCAGATTTCTCGAAGCTAAAGTGACCCCGGGGGAGAGCACAGGAGACACTATGTAGCTGGCTTGGGGTTGTCAGGTGACATGGTAGCTGGCTTGTGGTTGTCAGGGGACATGGTAGCTGGCTCGCTGGAAGCCAGGGTGAGGTAAGGACAGTCCAGTGGATGAGGCTGTTGAGAGCACGGACGACCTGACTACTTCATTACCTGTGTAGGGAGATAATGATCGATTGGAATGCATGGCAATTGGTTACCCAACACTATTACATGACATAACTTTCCAAACACTAATCATTTATCTGCTATTGGAAAGGGCCAGTAGGCTATTCCCTGTCTGGGAACAGGAAGTTGTGCTGTTCTGCTCTACTCTGTTCTGCTCTGTTTCTCCTCCTTCTCCTCTCTTTGTCTTTCTTCATATGCCAGGCATATCCTGTTTACTCATTCATATTCCTCCTGTCTTTCCCTTTTCTCTTTTTTTTTCTCTCGTCTTTCTTCCTCCAGGCAGTGAGACTTCTGCCTTCCTCTGCCTCAGCTCCCTCAGCGTGTCTCTGGTTGCTGAAAGGAAGACCATCCTGCCATGCTCTACCCTCTGTCCTCTATATCCCACAACCCTAATGAACATTTACACGCACAATTAGACCTGGAGCCCCCGTCCAGGCAAAGACTGGACAGCATGCCATACCATTCCCTTAGATACACACAGTGGAATGACGGAGGGAGATGGAGAGATCACCCCCATCCCTCTCTCTCCCTCTCTATCCCTCTCTCTCGCTTTCTCTCTCCCTTTATACCTCTCTCTCTCTCTCTCTCTCTCTCTCTCTCTCTCTCTCTCTCACTTTCTCTCTCCCTCTCTACCTCTCTCTCTCTCTCTGTCTCTCCCTCTCTCCCTCTCTCCCTTTCTACCTCTCTCTCCCTCTCTCTCTATCCTGCTCCCTCTCGCTCTCTTTTTCTCTCTCTCTCTCTTTCTCCAGGGGATGTTTATGTTGGCTAGGATGTTTTAGGCCCCTAACCCGAATGTGCACATGCCTCAACAGCCTATGCAAACCTTAAACCCCCAGTTACCACCCCCCTTCCACCCCTTCCCCTTCCCCTACTCCCTCAAACCCCTCGATGATCCACCCCTCAACTCACACACTCCTCCACCTCTCCCTCTGCCCCTTTCCCTTGCTCCCTGGCCTGAATACAAGCCAGCCTGGCTGGTGGCAGTGAATTAGGGGATGAGGAGGGATGGAGGAAGGGAGGAGGAAGGGAGGAGAGGAGATGTCTTACAGTATGTTAGAGATGCTCTGGCCTGTTGGTCATGCTTCACTGACCTGAGAACCCTTCACAGAACCCTTCTGTCCCTCTGCCCTTGGACCACTGGCTACTCTCTAGACATACCGTGTAATATGAACACACATCCCATGGTAATGTCTTTCCTTCTCGGGTGGTCCACTGGGCTAGATCATCTGCTAGTAGGAAGGAGAGGGAGGGAGGGAGGTGGAGAGGGGGGTTAAGGGGGGTTGTGCCTGGCATAGGGTCAGACCCCCCGCCCCCCACCTCACTCTTGATTCCCCCTTCTCACTCTCGCTCGGCCCCCATGCCACCCAGAGTGACAGAGACGGATTGTCAGTCTCAGTGAAGGTGAGGTGTGGTGTGTGTGTGTGTGTGTGTGTGTGTGTGTGTGTGTGTGTGTGTGTGTGTGTGTGTGTGCGTGTGTGTGTGCGTGTGTGTGTGCGTGTGTGTGTGAAGGTGAGGCAAGGTTGCGGCTGGCGAGAGACGTGGGCACCTTTATGCCAGCCCTCTGTCCACTGGCAGGAGAGGAAGAGGGCATCGGCCTGGCATAAATTACACTGATACACCTTCCAAGAGAAATAGAGAGAGAGAGAGAGAGGGGGGAGAGAGAGAAAGAGAGAGAGAGGGGGAGCAAGAGAGAGAGAGAGAGAGAGAGAGCGAGAGAGACGATTGAGAGAGAGAGAGAGAGAGAGAGAGAGAGAGAGAGAGAGAGAGAGAGAGAGAGAGAGAGAGAGAGAGAGAGAGAGAGAGAGAGAGAGAGAGAGAGAGAGAGAGATGCATAGGAGCAACCAGAAATAAAGTGCCTTCAGAGAGTTCTCAGACACCTTGAATTTTTCAACGTTTTGTTGTTACCGACCTGAAAAATGAAAATCTGAAATGTCTTGAGTCAGTAACTATTCAATCCCTTTTTTTTATGGCAAGTGTTAATAAGTTCAGGAGTACAAATGTGCTTAACAAGTCACATAATAAGATGCATGTACTCACTTTGTGTGCAAAAATATTGTTTAATTAGATTTTCCAATGACTACCTCATATATGTAAGGTCCCTCAGTTGAGCAGTGAATTCAAACACAGATTCAACCATAAAGACCAGGGAGGGTTTCCAATGTCTCACAAAGAAGGGCACCTTTTGGTAGATGGGTATAAATAAATAAAAAGCAGAAATATAACATCCCTTTGCACATGAAGTAATTAATTACACTTTGGATGGTGTATCAATACACCCAGTCACTACAAAGATACAGGTGTCCTTCCTAACTCAGTTGCCTAAGAGGAAGGAAACCGCTCAGGGATTTCACTATGAGTTCAATGGTGATTTTACAACAGTTCTAGAGTTTAATGGCTGTGATAGGAGAAAACTGAGGATGGATCAACAACATTGTGGTTACTCCATTATACTTACCTAGTGAAAAGAAGGAAGCCTGTAAATAATCCAAATATTTCAAAACAAGCATCCTGTTTGTAATACGTCTTTAAAGGAAAACTTCAAAAATGTGGCAAAGAAATTAACTTTATGTCCTGAATAGAAATGGTTATGTTTTGGGAAAATCCAACACAACACGTGACTGAGTAACACTCTTCATATTTTTAATCATGGTGGTGTCTGCATCATGTTATGGGTATGCTTGTCATCGGCAAGGACTAGGGAGTTTTTTAGGACCCAAAGAAAACGGAATAGACTAATCACTGGCAAAATCTAAGAAGAAAACCTGGTTCAGTTTGCTTTCCAACAGACACCGGCACCGACAGAGATGGCCGCCTCGCTTCGCGTTCCTAGGAAACTATGCAGTTTTTTTTTTTTTTACGTGTTATTTCTTACATTGGTACCCCAGGTCATCTTAGGTTTCATTACATACAGTCGAGAAGAACTACTGAATATAAGAGCAGCGTCAACTCACCATCAGTACGACCAAGAATATGACTTTTGCAAAGCAGATCCTGTGTTCTGCCTTTCACCCAGGACAACGGAATGGATCCCAGCCGGCGACCCAAAAACGACTTCGTAAAAGGGGGAAACGAAGTGGTCTTCTGGTCAGACTCGGGCACATCGTGCACCACTCCCTAGCATTCTTCTCGCCAATGTCCAGTCTCTTGACAACAAGGTTGATGAAATCCGAGCAAGGGTAGCATTCCAGAGGGACATCAGAGACTGTAACGTTCTTTGCTTCACGGAAACATGGCTCACTGGAGAGACGCTATCGGAGTCGATGCAGCCAGCTGGTTTCTCCACGCATCGCGCCGACAGAAACAAACATCTTTCTGGTAAGAAGAGGGGCGGAGGCGTATGCTTCATGGTTAACGAGACGTGGTGTGGCCACAACAACATACAGGAACTCAAGTCCTTTTGTTCACCTGATTTAGAATTCCTCACAATCAAATGTCGACCGCATTATCTACCAATGGAATTCTCTTCGATTATAATCACAGCTGTATATATTCCCCCCCAAGCAGACACATCGATGGCTCTGAACGAACTTTATTTGACTCTTTGCAAACTGGAATCCATATATCCTGATGCTGCATTCATTGTAGCTGGGGATTTTAACAAGGCTGATCTGAAAACAAGACTCCCTAAATTGGATCAGCATATCGATTGCGCAACCAGGGCTGGAAAAACCTTGGACCATTGCTATTCTAACTTCCGCGACGCATATAAGGCCCTGCCCCGCTCTCCTTTTGGAAAAGCTGACCACGACTCCATTTTGCTGATCCCTGCCTACAGACCTAGTTTCTGTCTGTTCAACGCTGGTCCGACCAAGCTGATTCCACACTCCAAGACTTCTTCCATCACGTAGACTGGGATATGTTTCGTATTGCATCAAACAACAACATTGACGAATATGCTGATTCGGTGAGCGAGTTCATTAGAACGTGCGTTGAAGATGTCGTTCCCATAGCAACGATTAAAACATTCCCAAACCAGAAACCGTGGATTGATGGCAGCATTCGCGTGAAACTGAAAGTGCAAACCACTGCTTTTAATCAGAGCAAGGTGACCGGAAACATGACCGAATACAAACAGTGTAGCTATTCCCTCCGCAAGGCAATCAAACAAGCTAAGCGTCAATATAGAGACAAAGTAGAATCTCAATTCAATGGCTCAGACACAAGAGGTATGTGGCAGGGTCTACAGTCAATCACGGATTACAAAAAGAAAACCAGCCCCGTCACGGACCAGGATGTCTTGCTCCCAGGCAGACTAAATAACTTTTTTGCCCGCTTTGAGGACAATACAGTGCCACTGACACGGCCCGCAACCAAAACATGCGGACTCTCCTTCACTGCAGCCGACATGAGGAAAACATTTAAACGTGTCAATCCTCACAGGCCCAGACGGCATCCCCAGCCGCTCCCTCAGAGCATGCGCAGACCAGCTGGCTGGTGTGTTTACGGACATATTCAATCAATCCCTATACCAGTCTGCTGTTCCCACATGCTTCAAGAGGGCCACCATTGTTCCTGCTCCCAAGAAAGCTAAGGTAACTGAGCTAAACGACTACCGCCCCGTAGCACTCACTTCCGTCATCATGAAGTGCTTTGAGAGACTAGTCAAGGACCATATCACCTCCACCCCACCTGACACCCTAGACCCACTCCAATTTGCTTACCACCCAAATAGGTCCACAGACGATGCAATCTCAACCACACTGCACACTGCCCTAACCCATCTGGACAAGAGGAATACCTATGTGAGAATGCTGTTCATCGACTACAGCTCGGCATTCAACACCATAGTGCCCTCCAAGCTCGTCATCAAGCTCGAGACCCTGGGTCTCGACCCCGCCCTGTGCAACTGGGTACTAGACTTCCTGACGGGCCGCCCCCAGGTGGTGAGGGTAGGCAACAACATCTCCACCCCGCTGATCCTCAACACTGGGGCCCCACAAGGGTGCGTTCTGAGCCCTGTCCTGTACTCCCTGTTCACTTATGACTGCGTGGCCACGCACACCAACTCAATCATCAAGTTTGCGGACGACACAACAGTGGTAGGCTTGATTACCAACAACGACGAGACGGCCTACAGGGAGGAGGTGAGGGCCCTCGGAGTGTGGTGTCAGGAAAATAACCTCACACTCAACGTCAACAAAACTAAGGAGATGATTGTGGACTTCAGGAAACAGCACATGGAACACCCCCCTATCCACATCGATGGAACAGTAGTGGAGAGGGTAGTAAGTTTTAAGTTCCTCGGCGTATACATCACAGAAAAACTGAATTGGTCCACCCACACAGACAGCATCGTGAAGAAGGCGCAGCAGCGCCTCTTCAACCTCAGGAGGCTGAAGAAATTCGGCTTGTCACCAAAAGCACTCACAAACATCTACAGATGCACAATCGAGAGCATCCTGTCGGGCTGTATCACCACCTGGTACGGCAACTGCTCCGGCCACAACCGTAAGGCTCTCCAGAGGGTAGTGAGGTCTGCACAACGCATCACCGGGGGCAAACTACCTGCCCTCCAGGACACCTACACCACCCGATGTCACAGGAAGGCCATAAAGATCATGAAGGACAACAACCAACCGAGCCACTGCATGTTCACCCCGCTGTCATCCAGAAGGTGAGGTCAGTACAGGTGCATCAAAGCAGGGACCGAGAGACTGAAAAACAGCTTCTATCTCAAGGCCATCAGACTGTTAAACAGCCACCAATAACATTGAGTGGCTGCTGCCAACACACTGACTCAACTCCAGCCACTTTAATAATGGGAATTGATGGGAAATTATGTAAAATATATCACTAGCCACTATAAACAATGCTACCTAATATAATGTTTACATACCCTACATTTTTCATCTCATATGTATACGTATATACTGTACTCTATATCATCTACTGCATCTTTATGTAATACATGTATCACTAGCCACTTTAACTATGCCACTTTGTTTACATACTCATCTCATATGTATATACTGTACTCAATACCATCTACTGTATCTTGCCTATGCCGCTCTGTACCATCACTCATTCATATATCTTTATGTACATATTCTTTATCCCCTTACACTTGTGTCTATAAGGTAGTAGTTTTGGAATTGTTAGCTAGATTACTTGTTGGTTATTACTGCATTGTCGGATCTAGAAGCACAAGCATTTCGCTACACTCGCATTAACATCTGCTGTCACATGTGTATGTGACAAATACATTTTGATTTGATTTGATTTGAAATTCACCTTTCAGCAGAACAATAACCTAAAACAGAAGGCCAAACATACACTGGAGTTGCATACCAAGATGACATTGAATATTCCTGAGTGGCCTATTACCAGTTTTGACTTAAATCAGCTTGAAAATCTACGTCAAGACTTGAAAATGGCTGTCTAGCTAAAAAATAAAATAAATAATCAATAATTAATTAGTTAAGTTTGTGTGCGTCTTTAGTTAATAAAGCCGCATACAAACATTATCGCTTTTTTGCTTTCTTGAGTAAGGCAGCTCCAAAATGCAGGTGTTTCAGCCCAGCTCAGTGCTTTCTGTGGTGGGGCAGCCAGAGGAAAACACAGCGTGTCGAGGTTGGTAATGTTCTCTAGTTGTGTCTTGATTGGCTAAGTGTTCTGTCACTCATGGGGACACTATGTCACCACCAAATCTAAGGGTAGAGCTAGAAAATTCAAACCCCTTTGGTGCTGCCATAGAGTTATATTAGAAGTGCCCATCCAAGAAGGCTCATGCAAGTAAAACTAAATGCGTGCTCTTCAACCGATCGCTACCAGCACCTGCCCGCCCGTCCAGCATCACTACTCTGGACAGTTCTGACTTAGAAAATATGGACATCTACAAATACCTAGGTGTCTGGTTAGACTGTAAACTCTCCTTCCAGACTCACATTCAGCCCAAATTAAATCTAGAATCGGCTTCCTATTTTGCCAAACATAGCATCGTAAAACTGACTATCCTACCGATCCTTGACTTCGGCGATGTCATTTACAAAATAGCCTCCAACACTCTACTCAGCAAATTGGATTCAGTCTATCACAGTGCCATCCATTTTGTCACCAAATCCCCATATACTATTCACCACTGCGATCTGTATGCTCTTGTTGGCTGGCCCTCCTTCATATTTATCGCCAAAACCACTTGCTCCAGGTCATCTACAAGTCTTTGCTAGGTAAAGCCCCGCCTTATCTCAGCTCACTGGTCACCATAGCAGCACCCACCCCTGGCACGCGCTCCAGCAGGTATAGTTCACTGGTCACCCCCAAAGCCAATTCCTCCTTTGGCTGCCTTTCCTTCCAGTTCTCTGTTGCCAATGACTGGAACAAATGGCAAAAAATACTGAAGCTGAAGACTCATATCTCCCTCACTAACTTTTAAGCACCAGCTGTCAGAGCAGCTCACAGATCACCGAACCTATACATAGCCCTTCTTCCTGCCTCCCCCTTGCCTCCTTCAACTAGGTTGCTGTGGTCAGAGAGACGTCGTAAATTCCTGAGAAGACCCTGCCACATGGCCACACAGTAGAGAGAGAGTAGATTTTCATGGAGAACAAAGGAAATCCTTCCACCTCACAGAACTTGAGGTACGAACAAATGTCATGTTCCGGAGACAGTATAAAAGATCGGTGAAGAATCCAGCTACGAACTGGTCCGTTTGTCGCAACTTAGGGAAGCTCATGGGAGGGTCAGACATCCTGGGGCAGCCCTCTTCGGCCCTTCCGAATAAAACCCCCACTCGGGTTTTCGATCAGCAGACCGAGCTTACCTCAATTACGAGATGGCTAAAGGTTGCAGACCATGTTTTTCTGTTGTTGAGCGTACCTGTGCAAAGGATTAGCATTTCAATTGTTATAATTATCACTCTGTAGTGACTTCGTAGTCGACCCCCACTTCCCCTTTTGTCTAACAAGCCGCCATGCATTTCATGTAACCACATTTACCTTGTTTGTTTGTTTGTTTATGAATTTCTGTGAATTACTTAGTTAGTAATAAATAAATGATTTAAGACAATTGATTTATGGATGACTCATAGTGAAGACTGGGTTCGTTTGGAAAGAGACTAACTTGAGGTAAAGTAAATAATTAATTAATTTGAAGACTAATTGATCAGATAAAATATCTGAAAAGTTATTTTAGGAAATTATAACTTTGTAATCTGAATATTTTTCCTTGGTGCCCCGACTTCCTAGTTAATTAGTTGTCGCACTGCTTTGCTTTTTTGGACAGGTCGCAGTTGTAAATAAGAACTTGTTCTCAACTAGCCTACCTGGTTAATTAAGGGTGAAATAAAATTAATAAAAAAATAAATTGACCACAGATAAAACAACGTCAAATCACGTTATGTCTACAGTAGCTTTGAGTGGACTGATCTGAAAAATCTTGGCTATCAGTCATCATCATGAATCAAGTCAACAATCTCCTGGCAAATAATTTTTAATCCTTGTCATATGAAAACAAATTATGAAAATAAATTATAGATAAAATGTATCTGTGCTCATCGGCCATTGGCTATAAACAAAACACAACAAGTTGGAAATCACAAATTCAACAATGAGTGGTTTGGAGGGAATCAGTGGCTAACTGCAAGCATTGCAAAGCAATAACTAGCCTGCAATTCAGTGAAATGGGTGTGTGGTCCCAAGTCTGGGTTTAAGTCTGTCTTTTCAAAGTTTAAATGATAAACATTCAACAATGTCCATGCTGTCAATCCAGCATGATTTCTGCCGCGCTCAGAACAACTGTTAACACGGGACTGAGAAATCGGACTTCAATGAGTTCAAGACAACTCTGGAAAAAACTAGATCCGACTGGGAAAATATGTTTTGAACGGTCATCCATCTTGGGAACTCGAGCATATTCCTAGAGCTGTGACCTGAAGATCACTGACGTCATCAGGATTTGACCTTGTTTTATTCCAAGTTCCCAGTTGTCTTGAGAGCACCATAAATCCAGAGAATGCCAGATTTTGATGACAAACTTTGCCCACAAAGGACTGCAACGCCACCTTCCTGTTCAAATGCGCACAGCACAACAAGGTGAGTCCAAAAATGTCTTGTGTGCTACTGCATAAATTATGCAATATACCAGGGAGATATGTGTACTGTAGCTAAGAAAGTAATACTAAGTGTTTGTTGTGTAGTAAGCTGTTAGTAGCCCATGTGCCTCACCCTAGTAGCCTCATTGCCACAGAGCTGTTTTTAATTGGTTAATGTTGCATACATAGACTAACGTCATGCTTTTTAAAATTTTTAATCTGAGCTATAGATCTCGGCTTGCATTTTGACTCAGAAAGTGATCTTGACTCAGTAAAGGTTAGTGACCACTGGTCTACTGGGTGAATTGCCACAAGGCCTAGATGTGAGATGTGAATGGCTCCATCTTCTCTGTAGTATGTTTGATTAGCACGTCAACATGATGCCAGCTGACATTCATCCACAGAGAGACAGAGCTAGTCTGGCGAGCCTCACACTGTTTCTTCACATGACATTAGTGTCAGGTCATATGATGTGACTGTTAGATTCATCAGTAAGGCAGGGAAGAGTACAGTGACAGACTTGACTGGGAATGACCATCGAAAAGATTTGGATGAAGTTCGATGTGATGCAAGTAGTTGCGTGATTTGAATGTGACATGATTCAAAATGAGGAACTGAAAATGATTTGGATGAAGTGTGTGATATGAATTGATGCAAGTGATATGAGTTGACATGTGATTTGAATGTGACATGATTCAAAATGAGTTGAACTGACAGTTTTGAATGAGGTTTATATGATATGAGTTGACATGAGGGCTGTGTGATATGAGTTGACATGAGGGCTATGTGATATGAGTTGACATGAGGGCTGTGTGATATGAGTTGATATGAGGGTTATGTGATATGAGTTGACATGAGGGCTGTGTGATATGAGTTGATATGAGGGCTGTGTGATATGAGATGATATGAGGGCTATGTGATATGAGTTGATATGAGGGTTATGTTGATATGAGTTGACATGAGGGTTATGTGATATGAGTTGATATGAGGGTGTGATGTGATATGAGTTATGATATGAGGGCTGTGTGATATGAGTTGAGTTATGTGATATGAGTTGACATGAGGGTTATGTGATATGAGTTGACATATGAGGGTTATGTGATATGAGTTGATATGAGGGTTATGTGATATGAGTTGATGTGGGATATGAGTTGATATGAGGGTTATCTGATATGAGTTGATATGAGGGCTGTGTGATATGAGTTGATATGAGGGTTATGTGATATGAGTTGATATGAGGGCTGTCTGATATGAGTTGATATGAGGGCTGTGTGATATGAGTTGATATGAGGGTTATGTGATATGAGTTGACATGAGGGTTGTGTGATATGAGTTGATATGAGGGTTATGTGATATGAGTTGATATGAGGGCTGTGTGATATGAGTTGATATGAGGGCTGTCTGATATGAGTTGATATGAGGGCTGTGTGATATGAGTTGACATGAGGGCTGTGTGATATGAGTTGACATGAGGGCTGTGTGATATGAGTTGATATGAGGGCTGTGTGATATGAGTTGACATGAGGGCTGTCTGATATGAGTTGATATGAGGGCTGTGTGATATGAGTTGACATGAGGGCTGTGTGATATGAGTTGATATGAGGGCTGTGTGATATGAGTTGATATGAGGGCTGTCTGATATGAGTTGATATGAGGGCTGTGTGATATGAGTTGACATGAGGGCTGTGTGATATGAGTTGATATGAGGGTTATGTGATATGAATTAGAATGAGTTTAGAGTTGATCGGAGGAAGCATTATCTGTCCAATCACGTGTTGTCGGGACAGACCAAATATACTGCCTGGTTACTGCCTGGATTTTGCCTATTTACTGCCTGATTATTGCCTGTTACTACCTGGTTATTGCATGGTTAGTGCCTGGTTACTGCCTGGTTACTGTCTAGTAACTGCTTGGTTACTGCCTGGTTACTATCTAGTGACTATCTGGTTATTGCCTTGTTAATGTCTAGTTACGCCCTGGTTACTGCCTAGTGACTGCCTGGTGACTGCCTGGTGACTGCCTGATTACTGTCTGTTACTACCTGGTTACTGACTGATTATTGCATGGTTACTACCTGGTTACTCTCTAGTAACTGTCTGGTTACTGCCTGGTTACTACCTAGTGACAATCTGGTTACTGCTTGATTACTGTCTAGTTACGCCCTGGTTACTGCCTAGTGACTACCTGGTTACTGACTGATTATTGCATGGTTACTACCTGGTTACTGTCTAGTAACTGCCTGCTTACTGCCTGGTTACTACCTAGTGACTATCTGGTTACTGCCTGGTTACTGTCTAGTTACGCCCTGGTTACTGCCTAGTGACTGCCTGATTACTGCCTGTTTCAGTATCGGTGCAGTGACAGGGGTATGGGGTGGGTTTAGTTTGTAGGTGCTCTTTTGAACCTCTTCTGTTTGCCTGTGTGTCTGATTAACAATGAAGATTATCAATAAATCCATTAAGACAAAAAAATCTCCGTGTTTTAACCATGGACACACGCACACGCACGCACGCACACAGACACACACACACACACACACACACACACACACACACACACACACACACACACACACACACACACACACACACACACACACACACACACACACACACACACACACACACACACACACACACACACACAGGACCTCCGAATAGGGACTGGGGGAGACAGTGGTTTTAATGGGGGGGTCAGCACGTCTCCACCACATCCTCTGTAGTTGTGGAGAGAAACAAAGGGAGGGAATGTGAGAGGAGAAAAAGGTACGAGAAAGAGAGAGAGGACGACAGAGAGAAAGAGGCGGTAGAGAGAGAGAAGTCAGCCATCCTGACGATGCAACCGTGGTGTATTGCATCCCATCTTGTTAGCCCAGATGATTTCTGCGCGTCTCAATCGCACCATAAAAGAATGCGGGGGTATGCTTTGTGCTTAAAGGAAAAGTCTCCCCGGAGTTATAGCCTTTATTAAAGCACTGACACGTCCTCTTATATATGTGGGACTCTTCCCTCTCCCCGGAGACAATTTTCTTTTCTTAAATAAACTGTCATGGCAGTGTTAATATATGTCTGGGGTCCTCATAGCGCTATGGGCCGGCGGTGATATAAAACATGGATATGCTGGATTGGTAATTGTATCTTTAGTATACTTGAGTAGAACAAATGTGTTCCTCCCATGCCTGTGCTAATGTGATAAAGGGAAAATTGGCTGTTCATCAGAGCTTCTACTGAGATGGGGGACAGGGTGGGAGAGAGAGAGAGAGAGAGAGAGAGAGAGAGAGAGAGAGAGAGAGAGAGAGAGAGAGAGAGAGAGAGAGAGAGAGAGAGAGAGAGAGAGAGAGGCCTTGATGCCTCCTTGCCTCTATACCTCCTTGACAGCGTCAATGCCCACCTTGTGACTCTATTCCATCTCTCTCTCTCGCGCCTTTCTTTCTTTATCAAATCAAATCAAATCAAAGTGTAATGGTCATGTACACAGATTTGGGGAGGTTATTGCAGTTGCAACGAAATGCTTGGGTTTCTAGCTACCAACAGTGCGGTAGTATCTATCAATAAAAAAACAATACACGCATAATCCAGAAAAATTGTAAATATAATGTTATGTGATCAGAATATACATATCGTAGAAAGTGGGTCTCTCTCTCTCTCTCTCTCTCTCTCTCTCTCCCCTTCCCTCTCCCCTCTCACTACTTCTCTCTCTCCCTCTCCCCTCTCTCTACCTCTCTCTCTACCTCTCTCTCTCCCTCTCCCCTCTCTCTAACTCTCGCTCCCCTTCCATCTACCTCTCTCACTCCCTCTCCCCTCTCTCTACCTCTCTCTCTTCCCTTCCCTCTCCCCTCTCTCTACCTCTCGCTCCCCTTCCATCTACCTCTCTCTCTCCCTCTCCCCTCTCTCTACCTCTCTCTTTCCCCTTCCCACTCTCTACCTCTCTCCCCTGCCCTCTCCCCTCTCTCTACCTCTCTCTCCCCTCCCCTCTCCCCTCTCTCTACCTCTCTCTCCCCTTCCCTCTCCACATTTTCTACCTCTCTCTTCATGTATCCATATCTTTCTCCTCCTCCCCTCTCTTTTCAGACAGTAATATTTCACTTGTCTCTTGGCCCTGGCCCTGCTGTAAAGTAAAATGTGATAATGTAACAAATTACAAACAGGAAAACATTTCTGCTTCATTTAAATGATAAGAGTCAGTCACATAGAGACGATGAGACAGGACCATAAATAAAACCTGGAGAGGATGGAGTGTGTGTGTGTGTGTGTGTGTGTGTGTGTGTGTGTGTGTGTGTGTGTGTGTGTGTGTGTGTGTGTGTGTGTGTGTGTGTGTGTGTGTGTGTGTCGCTCCGTAGCCTCATCCAGGTATCAGCCGAGGTGCCTCAGCATAGGAGGATCTCTCCTGATATCTCCTTCCCTCCATCCTTCCCTCCCTCCATCCCTTCTTCCTCCATTGAGTGTGTCTCTCTCCCCTCTGACAGCTCTCCCGTCCCTGGAATGAGAGGGTGTTATCAGTGAGTGGTGTGTCATTCACAGTGGGGGTGAGGAAGGCATGCGGGAGGGGGTGGAGTGGGGGGTGCCCTTCTTTATGAGCTGGGTCAGGGGCGGCAGCGGGGGCTTGTTAAGAGTGTCAGAGACACAGGCCTCTCTATCCAGCGTTTGTGTGTGTTGCGCGTGACGTGACGTGTGTGTGTGTGTGTGTGTTTGTGTGTGTACGTGCGTGTGGCTGTCAGAGGCCTCTATTGAATTCATGTCATCTGCAGGGCAGCAGGAAAGGGCATCTATTCTAATGTTGCTCGGTCCTAATACCCACTAATATCAAACATCCTAATGGAAATCTTAAGCTCTCCACCTGTTCCCGGCCTGTTTGCACAGTATTTACACATTGTCGGCTGAATGCATTCATTGTAATAGACTGTGGATAAGACCGTGTGCTAGCTGACGTCATTGTAAATGTACAATAATATCCTTCCTCTGTGAGGAGAGAAAACTAATATACTAATGTAGAATAGATGTGACTTAAACCTCCACTGTATATCTTCTGTGGTGCCTCTAACTCATTTAAAGATGTAGGACATGCTAGTAAGTACCTTATGAATTATAATGAATGTCTGTAATGTCAACAATCATTATGGGAAAACCCATTATTGAATCGAATCTCACCTAAAAGCACAGAGACCTTAGCTAACTAGGAGATGTCCGAGGTCTGAAACAGTCCGTCTACTGAGGCAACATTCACACAGCACGAACAGACCTATCATTCACACTGACGTTAAGCCTCTGCTTGAGTTACGACCTTAATGTCACTTCATCAGGTTTCACAATCTCTCTCTCTCTCTCTCTCTCTCTCTCTCTCTCTCTCTCTCTCTCTCACACAATCTCTCTCTCTCTCTCTCTCTCTCTCTCTCTCTCTCTCTCTCTCTCTCTCTCTCTCTCTCTCTCTCTCTCTCTATTCAATTCAAATTGGCACTTTCCCAAAGCAAGTAAAATAGATAATAAACAAAAGTGAAATAAACAATAAAAATGGACAGTAAACAATATATTCACAAAAGTTTAAAAGAAATGGGGACATTTCAAATGTCATATTGTGTCTACGCCCCGTGTTATAACAATGTGCAAATAAGATAGCCAGGTCTGTCTATGGCGGTCTCTCTCAATAGTAAAGCTATGCTCACTGTGTCTGAACATAGACAAAGCTTTCCTTCATTTTGGGTCAGTACTTTTTGTTTAGGGCCCAATTGAACTCTCATTTTAGGGCCAAATAGCATTCCGGTTTGCTGTTTTTTGGTAAATTCTTTCCAATATGTTAAGTAGTTAAGGTGGAGGAGGTTCTGCTCGCTGTCGGCGAACAGGTAGGAGCTGAAATTATACATCCCGCATCCAGAATGAACAAAGCTGTGGTTGTGTTCATGAAATGAGCAAATTTGGTGGGTAGGGTCATTGCTAGTGGAACATCTGTAAGGGGTGTGCTGGTGCCAATTTCTCCTGTTTCTACCCCTCAACCAAGGTGGTAGTCATAAATTTCCCTCCGTTTATTACAGATGATCAAATCAGGAAAGAGCTGAGTCGTTTTGGTAAGTTTGCTAGTGGCTTTCGTGCATTGTCTGCAGCTTTCTTTTGGTAGATACCGTCAAGCATGTTGTTTCGTTCCGAAAGCAGGTGTTCATGTTTCTGAATAACAATGATCAACAGTTAAATGTGCATTTTAACGTGAGGCATGGGGAGGGGCTCTAGCAGGGTTTGCCAGCACATATAGTCTACGATGCTTTGAGTGTGGGGATTTGGGGCATAAAGGTTGTAGCAAGTGCCAGTGGGGGACATAAAGGTCAACGTGCAGACCATAAGATGCCAGCAGAGGCTGGGTATAGTCATGCTCAGACAACGGTGTTGATGAGGCTGGGTCTATCATGCTACAGATGAGGCTGGCAGCAGACGGTGGTGTTGATGAGGCTGGGTATAGTCATGCTATTGATGATGGTGTTGATGAGGTTGGGTCTAGTCATGCTATGGTGTAGATAAGGGTGGGTCTAGTCTTGCTATAGATGGTGGTGTAGATGAGGCTGGGTCTAGTCATGCTACAGATGGTGGTGTTGATGAGGCTGGGTCTAGTCATGCTAGAGATGGTGGTGTAGATGGTTGGTCTAGTCATGCTAGAGATGGTGGTGTAGATGAGGCTGGGTCTAGTCATGCTATGGTGGTGTAGAGTCATGCTAGAGATGGTGGTGTAGATGAGGCTGGGTCTAGTCATGCTAGAGATGGTGGTGTAGATGAGGCTGGGTCTAGTCATGCTATTGATGATGGTGTTGATGAGGCTGGGTCTAGTCATGCTATTGATGATGGTGTAGACGAGGTTGGGTCTAGTCATGCTACAGATGGTGGTGTAGATGAGGTAGTCTTGCTATAGATGGTGGTGTAGATGAGGCTCTAGTCATGCTAGAGATGGTGGTGTTGATGAGGCTGGGTCTAGTCATGCTAGCGATGGTGGTGTAGATGAGGCTGGGTCTAGTCATGCTAGAGATGGTGGTGTTGATGAGGTTGGGTCTAGTCATGCTAGAGATGGTGGTGTAGATGAGGCTGGGTCTAGTCATGCTACAGACGGTAGTGTTGATGAGGCTGGGTCTAGTCATGCTATTGATGATGGTGTAGACGAGGTTGGGTCTAGTCATGCTACAGATGGTGGTGTAGATGAGGGTGGGTCTAGTCTTGCTATAGATGGTGGTGTAGATGAGGCTGGGTCTAGTCATGCTACAGATGGTGGTGTTGATGAGGCTGGGTCTAGTCATGCTAGAGATGGTGGTGTAGATGAGGTTGGGTCTAGTCATGCTACAGACGGTGGTGTTGATGAGGTTGGGTCTAGTCATGCTAGAGATGGTGGTGTAGATGAGGTTGGGTCTAGTCATGCTAGAGATGGTGGTGTAGATGAGGCTGGGTCTAGTCATGCTAGAGATGGTGGTGTAGATGAGGCTGGGTCTAGTCATGCTATTGATGATGGTGTAGATGAGGTTGGGTCTAGTCATGCTACAGACGGTGGTGTTGATGAGGCTGGGTCTAGTCATGCTAGAGATGGTGGTGTTGATGAGGCTGGGTCTAGTCATGGTAGAGATGGTGGTGTAGATGAGGCTGGGTCTAGTCACGCTAGAGATGGTGGTGTAGATGAGGGTGGGTCTAGTCATGCTATTGATGATGGTGTAGACTTGGGTCTAGTCACGCTAGAGATGGTGGTGTAGATGAGGGTGGGTCTAGTCTTGCTATAGATGGTGGTGTAGATGAGGCTGGGTCTAGTCATACTACATACCGTGGGGTAGGTTGAGTCTCATCAGGTTTTGCTAGTGGATCAGGAGAGTATGGTGGGGAAGGGGAAGCAACTAGGGGGGGGGGGGTGATGTCATGCGCAAGAGGATAAAGGTGGAGAAGAAATGAGTTGGGAGGTGAGAGGCTTGTGTGGTTTAAGGAACCTGTCCCTGGTGCTGGGATGGAGGCCCCGATTGGAGAGAATGGGCAGTTGGTCAGGGTGGGAGATGAAGATGAGGAGGTGTAAGGAGAGTCGGAGGAATTGGACGATGAGGAGGATTTATTTTCATACTCCTCCTTAATGGGTCCAGAGCTGATGGCCAGTCAGGCAGAGGGGTCAAAGTATACAGTGAGGGAACTGTCAAGGTTCCTGAATGAGACGAAGGGGGAAAAGTTCAACTTCAGCCTTTTTTTTGTGATCAGGTCAAGTTTATAAGATCAGTACAACGCGCTATGAAAAATGAGGGGTGTCGTCTCACCCACAAAACGGTTTAGGTTGAGGAAGTGGGTCAGAATAGTGCGTTCAGGTCTACCTGAACTGCAGGTGACGCATGGTGATGTGGTAAATGCAGTCGATTGGGGGCTCTGGTGGAAAGGGTCAAGTGTGCTGAGCCATGGGACAAATTTTAGTGCAGGGGTGGCAGTCCTTTTTGTACCTGGTCTGCCTGTAAAAATTTGCTCCTCAAAGTAGGGCTAGACTGGTTTTGTCTGTATAAATGTGAATGTGCCTAAAACAGGTAGAGAGAGGGGACTTCTGTTTGGGTGCCTTAGACAGGAACTCTCACAGGTAACGCCTGAGGAGACGCTGGTGGTCGGCGGGGACAGGAACTGCACAATGGATTTTACGGAAGACTGAAATGGGGAGGAGCCTCATTCAGGCTCAGTGGGCGTGTTAAGTGACATCATTAAGCAGTTTTACCTCGTGGATGTTTGGAGAACTAGACATCCCAACACAAGACAGTATACATGGGTGAAGGTCTTTGGGGCTAGGGTGACTGCAGCCCGGCTTGATCGATTTTACATGTCCAGCAATAGCCTGTTGGGCGCTACCATTCTCCCGGTGGGATTTTCGGTTCATCACATTTCCATGACTGTCTATTTCACCAGGGCCTCGGCAGGCATCCTATTGGAAGTTTAATGAAAAGCTCTTACAACATGCCACTTTTTGCTTAGGTTTCCTTCCATATCCTGTACTGCAGTACTGCATACATGCACCATACCCAGTCTTGGACATTTGTGTTTGCGCGCGCCATGAAGACGCACCTGCTAAAATCGGTTTCGTATTGAACATACTTCGTTCCGAAATAAATATTATAGTTTGATTACATTTTAGGGTATCTGAGGAGTAAATAGGAACATATTTTGACTTGTTGAAACAAAGTTTAGAGGTTGATTTTCGGATTCCTTTCTCTGCATGTTGAACGAGTAGATTACTCAAATCGATGGCGGCAACTAAACTGACTTTTTGGGATATAAAGAAGGATTTTATCTAACAAATGGATACTACATGTTATAGATGGGACCCTTTGGATGACAAATCAGAGAAAGATTTTCAAAAAGTAAGTGAATATTTAATCGCTATTTGTGAATTTATGAAACCTGTGCCGGTGGATTTTTTTTTGATTTGGGGCGCTGTCCTCAAACAATTACATTTACATTTACATTTAAGTCATTTAGCAGACGCTCTTATCCAGAGCGACTTACAAATTGGTGAATTCACCAATTTACATGGCATGTTTTCACTGTAATAGCTACTGTAAATCGGACAGTGCGGTTAGATTAACAAGAATTTTAGCCTTCAACAAGACACTTCTATGTACCTAATTGTTTAATATCCATAATTTTTATGATTGTTTATTGGAGTTGCGCGCCCTGGTAAGCTGTCCCTCGCGGGATGCCTATCCCTAAACTCTTTTTAACCTTGTTCTGAACACCTCCAAAACAAAGGTCATGTGGTTTGGTAGGAAGAATGCCCCTCCTCCCACAGGTGTGATTCCTAACTCTGAGGGTTTAGCGCTTGAGGAAGTCACCAAATATACAAGTAGTTGGGAGTATGGCTAGATGGTACACTGTCCTCTCAGCACATTTTAAAGCTGCAGGTTAAAGTTAAACCTAGACTTGGTTTCCTCTATCATAATCGCTCCTCTTTCACCCCAGCTGCCAAACTAACCCTGATTCAGAAGACCATCCTACCAATGCTAGATTATGGAGACGTAATTTATAGATCGGCAAGTAAGGGTGCTCTCGACTGGCTAGATGTTCTTTACCATTCGGCCATCAGGTTTGCCACCAATGCTCCTTATAGGACACATCACTGCACTCTATACTCCTCTGTAAACTGGTCATCTCTGTATACCTGTCGCAAGACCCACTGGTTGATGCTTATTTATAAAAACCCTCTTAGGCCTCAATCCCCCCATCTGAGATATCTACTGCAATCCTCATCCTCCACATACCACATTCATTCTGCCAGTCACATTCTGTAAAAGGTCCCCAAACCACACACTCCTCTTTTCAGTTCACTGCAGCTAGCGACTGGAAACGAGCTGCAACAAACACTCAAACTGGAGAGTTTTATCTCAATCTCTTCATTCAAAGACTCAATCATGGGCACTCTTACTGATAGTTGTGACTGCTTAGTGTGATGTATTGTTGTCTCTACCTTCTTGCTCTTTGTGCTGTTGCCTGTGCCCAATAATGTTTGTACCATCTTTTGTGCTACTACCATGTTGTATTTCTACCATGTTGTTGTCATGTTGTGTTGCTTCAATGCTGTGTTGTCATGTGTTGCTGCCATGCTATGTTGTTGTCTTAGGTCTGTCTTGTTGTGATGTGTGTTATGTCCTATATTTATATGTTGTTTATTATATATATTTTGTATTTAATCCCAGCCCCCGTCCCCACAGGAGGCCTTTTGCCTTTTGGAAGGCCGTCATTGTAAATAAGAATTTGTTCTTAACTGACTTGCCTAGTTAAATAAATGTTAAGGGCCACCAGTTCGCAACTGAGCCGCTCCTCGACGTTTCCACTTCACAATAACAGCACTTACAGTTCACCTGGGCAGCTCGAGCAGGGCAGAAATTTGACAAACCGACTCGTTGGAAAGGTGGCATCACCATGACGGGGCCATGTTGAAAGTCACTAAGCTCTTCAGTGAGGCCATTCTACTGCCAATGTTTGTCTACGGATATTGCATGGCTGTGTGCTCAATTTTATACACCTGTCAGCAACTGGTGATGCTGAAATAGCCTAGTCCACACACACACGCACACACGCACACACGCACACACACACACACACACACACACACACACACACACACACACACACACACACACACACACACACACACACACACACACACACACACACACACACACACACACACACACACACACACACACACACACACACACACACACACACACACAAGAAGCTGAACTTTAAAAGCTGTTTGAATGCCAGTGTCCTGTGAATGGTGCTCAGTGATTCATTAAATGCTTTCCACTGCCACTTGCCAGGCCTTGGGTTAATATGTGAAACAAACTGTTCTACAGCACAGCTACAGTGGGGCAAAAAAGTATTTAGTCAGCCACCAATTGTGCAAGTTCTCCCACTTAAAAAGATGAGAGAGGCCTGTAATTTGAGAGAGAGGACAGGTGTGAAGGACGACTGGTGAGAGAGGACAGGTGTAAAGGAAGACTGGTGAGAGGGGACAGGTGAGAAGGAAGACTGGTGAGAGAGGACAGGTGTAAAGGACGACTGGTGAGAGAGGACAGGTGTAAAGGACGACTGGTGAGAGAGGACAGGTGAGGGAACACATTAAAGCTTGAATCCTTAGTTGCTGCATCCATTTTTAGACTTATAAATGAATGATATACAGTATACCTATTAATTATTGAAGCTTAGTTCAACTGTCCTACCTCATCAGAATCCCAAAACATAAGCTTGTTTTACTCCAATGTTTGTAAACAATGTAAATGTAAACAAGCCCTGTATAGCCTCAAAACATGGGTTAAACTAAGATGTTAATATCATGGATGGTCAGTACTTGCATTCTTGACTCTTGAATTCTTGAATTCTTCTTGAATTTGAGAGTGGGAACATTTCTCCAGGCACATCCCTCAACCGTTTACCAAAACAGAGGCAGGGTGGCGCTTTGTTATTGTTTCAACTAAGGATTCTATCTTTTTAAAGAAGAAGAAGAAACTCCTGACTCCTCAAAGGTTTTTTGAAGCAACAATAGTTTAAAAAAAAGAATGAAGATAGCAAAGAAAATGTAAAAAATGTAAGAAGAGAAAAGAAAACATTTCCTAAAACTAACAAATGAGTGCTGGCCGGGATTCAAAGGGGCTTGTGGCGCTAAGACGGACGAAGCTCTTTCCGATTCATTTACATCACCTTGACAACGCCTCAGATCTCCACGCCCGCCATTGGCTGGTAAGAGATTCCGAGAGCGGCCCTTCCCTCTACCTCCTTCTCTTTCTCCATCTCTCCCTCTCTTCGTCTCTGCCGTTTTCAATCAGCCGTCATGAAAGTGCGAGGCTTAAGTATCCTCCAGACAGGCAGGCAGTTGTCGAGCCGAGCTCCGCCTTGCCTTCATCCCCAAAGGTGTTTTGGGCCAGACTTATTTCCCTGCACCTTTTTCAACTCCTAAAGAGGCAAGGAGAGAAGAGGCGGATAGAAAACACAAACGTGAGAGAGAGAGAGAGAGAGAGAGAGAGAGAGGGGGGGGAGAGAGAGGGAGACAGAGAGAGAGAGGGAACGTGTTGCTTAGAAAGAAAGAGAGAGGGCCTTTATCTGTGCTACCGCAGCATACACTAACCAGAAAACGTGGGAGAGGGGAATAGACGGGAGAAGTAGATGGAGAGAGAGGGGACATTGAAGTTTTTAAGGTCTATAAACATGTTTTTCCAGAGTTTTGATCTGAAGGGAAGCAGTTGCTTTGACTGTGTCTGTGTTTTAATATTCATGGTCGGGGCGAGGAGTGATTTTGGTCAACAGGAAGCTCATTTGTGGCTGAGGTTTTAGCCTGAGGGGGATTCTGCTGGGGAAATGAACTGGAAGATTATCCGTATGTATAATTCATTCCTAGCATCTAACTGACTGGCAGACTGAACGCTGATTGCTCCTGGGCAACACTGTGATTGAGCAATACCTGCTAACACTTCTCACCCTCAGTCACAAACAAGAGCCTCACATGCTGTTAAATACTCCCTAACAGAGCTTGTATCAGGCCTGATAAAGGACCAGGCAAACTTTGTCAGTGACATTTTCCACTGCACTCTATACAGTTGAGTCTAAGGTGACATGAAGTCTCAAGCAAAGAGTTATGGAGAGTTCTGCTTGGCTAACAGAATAAATTGTGCATTCTAATTAGGCTAGTTCAGAGTAACAATGAGTTGTGTTTCACTCACAGAGTAATGATGTGTTATAATTGGTCCACAGGTGCATGACAGGAGCGTCAGTCTCTTCCTGGATGGGCTGGAGGAGGACGGCACGCCTTTTGACACTCGACCAGAACAGACATTGCAATGAGGGTCAGACTGAGCTCTAATGGTAATGACAACATCATACAACATCAAACATGATGCACACATACAGTTTAAGTCCGAAGTTAACATGCACTTAAGTTGGAGTCATTAAAACTCGTTTTTCAACCACTTCACAAATTTCTTGTCATCAAACTATAGTTTTGGCAAGTTGGTTAGGACATCTACTTTGTGCATGATACAAGTCATTTTTCCAACAATTGTTGACAGACAGATTATTTCACTTATAATTCACTGTATCACAATTCCAGTGGGTCAGAAGTTTACATACACTAAGTTGACAGCTTGGACAATTCCAGAAAATGATGTCATGGCTTTAGAAGCTTCTGACAGGCCAATTGACATCATTTGAGTCAACTGGAGGTGTAGCTGTGGATGTATTTCAAGGCCGACCTTCAAACTCAGTGCCTCTTGCTTGACATCATGGGAAAATCCATAGACCTCCACAAGTCTGGTTCATCCTTGGGATGAACGCCTAAAGGTACCTAAAGGTACCACGTTCATCTGTACAAACAATAGTACGCAAGTATAAACACCATGGGACCACGCAGCCGTCATGCAACTCAGGAAGGAGACGCGTTCTGTCTCCTAGAGTTAAACGCACTTTGGTGCGAAAAGTGCAAATCAATCCCAGACAAACAGCAAAGGACCTTGTGAAGATGCTGGAGGAAACAGGTACAAAAGTATCTATATCCACAGTGAAACGAGTCCTATATTGACATAACCCGAAAGGCCGCTCAGCAAGGAAGAAGCCACTGCTCCAAACCGCCATAAAAAAGCTATACTACGGTTTGCAACTGCACATGGGGATAAAGATCATACTTTTTGGAGAAATGCCCTCTGGTCTGATGACACAAAAATAGAACTGTTTGGCCATAATGACCATCATTATGTTTGGAGGAAAAAGGGGGAGGCTTGCAAGTCGAAGAACACCATCCCAACCGTGAAGCACGGTGATGGCAGCATCATGTTGTGGGGGTGCTTTGCTGCAGGAGGGACTGGTGCACTTCACAATATAGATGGGATGAGAAAGGAAAATTACGTGGATATATTGAAGCAACATCTCAAGACATCAGTCGGGAAGTTAAAGCTTGGTCGCAAATGGGTCTTCCAAATGGACAATGACCCCAAGCATACTTCCAAAGTTGTGGCAAAATGGCTTAATGACAACAAAGTCAAGGTATTGAAGTGGCCATCACAAAGCCCTGACCTCAATCCTATAGAACATTTTAGAGCAGAACTGAAAAAGCTTGTGCGAGCAAGGCCTACAAACCTGACTCAGTTACACCAGCTCTGTCAGGGGGAATGGGCCAAAATTCACCCAACTTATTGTGGGAAGCTTGTGGAAGGCTACCAGACATGTTTGACCAAAATTAGACAATTTAAATGCAATCCGACCAAATACTAATTGAGTATGTGAAAGAAATAAAAGCTGAAATAAATCCTTCTATCTACTATTATTCTGACATTTCACATTCTTAAAATAAAGTGGTGATCCTAACTGACCTAAGACAGGGAATTTTCACTGGGATTAAATGTCAGGAATTTTGAAAAACTGAATTAAAGGTATTTGGCTAAGGTGTATGAAAAACTTCCGACTTCAACTGTACCTACAGTATATGGGTAGGCACACCGTGCTTTCCTGGGGAAACACCAAGGAAATACAAACTACCCTAGTTATAGGGGAAAAGTGACATGTCGGTAGGTACGAACATGTACAGTATGGCACAGATAGAGAGGGTTACGAGTGAGGAATGACAGAATTGAGTGCTTTGAAGTTAATATGATATGGATTGTTCTTTTGGAAAGCACTGACAAAGCCAGGTCAAGTGGCTGATACGTAAACTTGAAAAAATAGAGTGACAGTGGCAAGAGAAGTGTAGCTCAGATGTGCGAGTGCCTTTTTTTTTGAATGAAGTTTTATGAAGTAACAGAATATGAAACGAGGATGTGACATTGTGCCGAGTATATCTTTATCCTGGTCAGGCCTATTGCTGAATTTCCTTCACAGCCTTCATCGGTGTGAGTAGAAGCACGCTGAAACGGAGCTGCAGCGAAGAATACATTCTCCTTTTATGTGACCTAATAACAAACGATTTCCACCACACGGTCACGCTGCTCATCTGCTATTTTAACAGTGATTTACACCTAGGCAGCATATGATCAACCCATGATAGGATCAGCATTATACTGATCCATACTAGTGATCAGCTGTATTGTTCACCCCCACTGATTTGTGTTGTGTCACGAATGCTGATCAGTGGATTTAATCAGTAGAATGTTGATCAGATTGATTCAATTGATTGACTAAAGACCGAATGAAGATGCTGGGATGGATCCGCGGCATGGATAACCCTTTGAATTATCACAGTGCTCATTTTCTCCTTAGCCACATGCAGAATGTTTACACAGAATACCATGTACATCAGGGCTTGCATTCATAGAGCGTCTCAGAGTAAGATTGCTTATCCAGAATCAGGTCCCCTGTCCATTCTTCTGTTATCTAAAAGGCAGAACTGATCCAGGATCAGGTCCCCTGTCCATTATTCTAATATCTAAAAGGCAGAACTGATCCAGGATCAGGTCCCCTTGTCCATTCTTCTGTTATCTAAAAGGCAGAACTCATCCAGGATCAGGTCCCCTGTCCCTTCTTCTAATATCTAAAAGGCAGAACTGATCCAGGATCAGGTCCCCTGTCCATTCTTCTGTTATCTAAAAGGCAGAATATATCACGATCAGCAGTCCTATTCTGAGACGCTTTGTGAATAAGGGGCCCTGTCTTCTTAGTGGTCCTACCACTCCTTTTTCTGAATATAACTAAACACTTCTTCAGCTGTGGTTCGCTTCCCATGACAGGGATTGTGGTGTTCCAATCACTTAGCAAATAGAAAATAGAAAATAAGGAGGAGAGGGAGATGAGAGGGAGAGAGAGAGAGCTTACAGTGCATCATCACAGCAACAATGCTCAGTGTTTCAGTAGGCCTAATCCTGTTTCCACACACTAAAGAAGCCCTCATCCAAAGCCCTGGGCTGTAGAGCTTCTCTCCTCCATCCTCTACTACTGTCCTGTCTACATCTCATCTCTCCAGATATACACACCCACTGTGAAACACACTCATCCGCACACACACAGATAAATATGGCAGGCCTTCTGACGTGAGATGTTAGCTCTAGTTGTGACAAGTGTGGAACAACAGAGAAGTTGTTCCTTTGTTCGGCACACTGTAGGAAAGACGAGACTCTTAGCTGGACAGGGAAAATGCAGGGAAAGTCTCTATCTCCTGTGGCTTTAGTCTTTTCTTAAATCTCCATGTGTTTGGATCCACGTCCTGATGTTGAACCTTCTCAGATCTCCAGCTCTCCTACCACTGCCAACAGGCTACAGTACACACAGTCTGCTACTGTTTCCCCGCTGATACTGAGAGACACCATTTCTAAAGGAAACCGCTTCATAGCTCATATGCTCCTTGTGTGTGTACAGTGTTTCTGTAGGTGCCAAAAGCATTAGCTGAAATGTAGCTGATGAAACAGAGTTGTCTGGAGCCTGAAAGGATGGACAGAGCTTAAGTACCCATGCCATTCTGTAGTATCAGCAAAACTGGCAAGTGATTATGGCAGAAAGAGAGAGAGAGAGAGAGAGAGAGAGAGAGAGAGAGAGAGAGAGAGAGAGAGAGAGAGAGAGAGAGAAAAAAACAAGTGAGAAAGACTGTTATCTGTCTGTCTTTTTATGGTTCCTCGTGTCCAGTCTAAGAGGCCTACCACATTAGGCATGGAGCTGCCTACTGTAGCTCACAGCCCAGTCAATTGTAAATAACACTGCTAGATAAACTAAACAGCACTCAGCTCAGTGTCGTTGTGCCTTTAACAGAGAATAAAGAGAAAGATAAGCTAATCCACTGGTCACTATGGATCCAACTCACAGTCTTCAATACAAACCATTGACATCCCTCTCTTCTCCTCGCGCCTCTCACCCCCCCCCCCTCTCTCTTCTCTTTCTTCTCTCTCTCCAGAGTCAATCAATTCATGGGAGGAATGCAGGACTTCAGATTTTACCCTAACACGCTAACTAATAGGCGAGAGGGATGGAAGAAGGGATGAAGGGAAGGTGGAAGGATGATTTTCGTTTGATTCCAAAATAGTGCAATACTGTCACTGCATTTATTTTTTTGCGATACAGCAGTTTATGAAATGACCTTTACTAAGCTTTTTTTTTTATTTTTAACTCACAACCCGATTCATTTTTCTCCCCCATCCAGATAGACACTGGAGGACTGGAGGTGCATCCAGGCCTCCTGTCCTCCTCCATCCCCAGTCAGAGTGCCACTGCCCCCTCTGCCACCCCAGAGTACACCCCCTAGTGGGGAGGTATGTAAACAGCAGTTTGTTGATTGGTTCATTGGTTCAGTGATTGATTGATATACTTATAGATTGATTTATTGATATGCCGATTATTTATTAACTATATAAGTGTCGTTCCGCGAAAAGAGTGCCCTTTGTGTCCCTTTATATATATTTGCAGCCCAGTATCTCTACTTGCACATTCATCTTCTGCACATCTCACTCCAGTGTTTAATTGCTAAATTGTAATTACTTCGCCACTACAGCCTATTTATTGCCTTACCTCCCTAATCTTACCTCATTCGCACACACTGTATATAGACTTCTCTATTGTGTTATTGACTGTACTTTTGTTTATGTGTAATTCTGTGTTGTTGTTTGTGTCGCACTGCTTTGCTTTATCTTGGCCAGGTTGCAGTTGTAAATGAGAAGTTCTCAACTGGCCTATCTGATTAAATAAAGGTGAAATAAAAAAAAATATATATATACATATATCGAAGTAGACAATAAGTTGAAATTGTGCACAACCCCCCCCTCCCCCAAAAAACCCAGCCTGTAATATTAAATGAAGTGCCCTTTAATATAGACGACATGGAAGTTCAATAAATCACTTTTTTTTATATGAACACAAAACTTGCTAAAGGGCCAAAATAAAACATTTTCCTCTGTGCACCGTCTGTTTTCACCATCATTGTAAAGCCCACGCTAGTTATTTTGTTACTTCGACAAAGTCATTTCTGGAGATGATTATTTGTTTCCTGTCGTCCCTCGTTTTAAGCTGAACTGAACTCCCGTTATAATATGGTGAAACTATTCCTTTTCCTTATGGGAAAACTTGTTCTAATTAGGTGAAATGAACACTTTTTTATACCAAGTTACACTTCTCAAAAAGCACATGATTGGTGGAACGACCCACAAGCTTTAATTTAACCAAGTTGACAGAAAACCAATTCTCACTTGCGGCACAACGAAGAGAAACACAGCTATGCCAACAGCCACATCACATCACATCACAGTATCACACTAACAACAACACATTAACCCATCCCTGTCCAGGTATTTCATCCCAAAAGCGGTTGAGGACACCGCTAACAACAGTGTGTTGAGTCTCAACCTGGACGCCCAACCTGTCAGCTATACCAATGACCAGAACATGGTTACACCCTGGGTGTCCAACATACTGACCGGACAGGAGGACATTGAACAACGGCTGACCATCACCATAGACCTGGTCAACGGACAGTACCAGGTAACTGTGTGTGTGTGTGTGTGTGTGTGTGTGTGTGTGTGTGTGTGTGTGTGTGTGTGTGTGTGTGTGTGTGTGTGTGTGTGTGTGTGTGTGTGTGTGTGTGTGTGTGTGTGTGTGTGTGTGGTAGTTAGAGCTGTGTATTTGTGGTAGGTAGAGCTGTGTATTTGTGGTAGGTAGAGCTGTGTATCTGTGGTAGGTAGAGCTGTGTATCTGTGGTAGGTAGAGCTGTGTATCTGTGGTAGGTAGAGCTGTGTATCTGTGGTAGGTAGAGCTGTGTATCTGTGGTAGGTAGAGCTGTGTATCTGTGGTAGGTAGAGCTGTGTATCTGTGGTAGGTAGAGCTGTGCATCTGTGGTAGGTAGAGCTGTGTATCTGTGGTAGGTAGAGCTGTGCATCTGTGGTAGGTAGAGCTGTGTATCTGTGGAAGGTAGAGATGTGCATCTGTGGTAGGTAGAGCTGGGAGGCTAGGACAGTACAGTAGGCTATCTGTCTCCCTGCACCTGTAGTGTGTGTTTGTGGGGCTATCTTCAGCCAGGGGAAATCTGAGACAGAGGCTTCATCTCCCTCTGTGTTTAAGCACAACAAAGCTTTTTACAGAGAGGTAGGGAGAAAAGGAGGGGGTAGGGGGAAAGGGTGTGTGTGTGTGTGTTGGATTTGGGGATGTCCTGACACGGCGTCTCAGCTCAAGTCCCCAGATAAAACACAGCCATCTCCTCTCTGAAGAGTGTGTGTACATGTTTGTGTGCTGCATCTCTCTCTCTGTGTGTGTGTGTGTGTGTGTGTGTGTGTGTGTGTGTGTGTGTGTGTGTGTGTGTGTGTGTGTGTGTGTGTGTGTGTGTGTGTGTGTGTGTGTGTGTGTGTGTGTGTGTGTGTGTGTGTGTGTGTGTGTGTGTGTGTGAATTAAGCAGAGCAGCAGTGCAGCTCAGTAGGCTCCATGCTGTGTGTCTCAGTGTCCCAGCCTAGACTGTTGTTGTGCTGATAGTAGATAATCCAGGGATGGTTAGTCTCTCCATGCACGTCTGACTGGTACACTCACTCACCGCCACGTACAGTACACACACACACACACACACACACACACACACACACACACACACACACACACACACACACACACACACACACACACACACACACACACACACACACACACACACACACACACACACACACACACACACACACACAAAGTGGTGCTAGGGAGCCAAAAGTGCTAGAGCGATGTTTGTCAGACCATGAGGCATCCTCAATATTGGTCTTCTGGCGACTGGTACAGCCGATCTGCCAACTTCTGTCTGTAGTGTCCGAACCATTTGGGCCACATACTAATATGACCTCTCTGTGCAAAGGTGAGGCTCTCGCGAACATGTACATGTCCTTGTCACGACTTCCTCCGAAGTCGGCTCCTCTCCATGTTCGGGCGGCGTTCGGCGGTCGACATCACCGGCTTTCTAGCCATTGCCACTCCATTTTTCATATCCATTTGTTTTGTCTTGTTCACTGCACACCTGGTTTTCATTCCCCAATCAATCTACATGTATTTATTCCTCTGTTCCCCATCATGTTGTTGATTCGCCAGACTGGCTTGTTTTATCGTGTTATTTTTCACGAAGATGTTATTGTTAAACATAATTCTTGTGACTGTTTTGCGTGTTTTGCACTTTTGCCTAAATAAAGTGTGCGCCTGTTCACAAATCTCTGCTCTCCTGCACCTGACTTTGCTACCAGTACGCACACATCTGACAGAATCGTACACCTACCATGGAGTCAGCAGGAGCAGGTGCCCCAGTCAGAGGAGTTGAGGAGCGCGTCCAAGAACACGAGGCAATTCTACATCATCTCGGTGCCATGATGGATTGCGTTGTCCAGACCATGGACCGCTGGGAGAGACAGCACCCCTGTTCCAGTGCCCATGGAGCTGGGAGGGGCTGCGCTTAGGGAGGCTGGAGGAGGGGCTTTCACCTGCACCATCTGTGGCAGCAGAGGGCACACTGCCGGTCGGTGCCAGGTTGGTCCCTCTGGGAATCAAGGCAGCAGGCAGGGCACTCTGGCGTCTGGAGTCTGCACCACTCACATCCAGTTAGCCCTTAGTTTAGGGATCCCCATTATTCCTGTGGATAGACCTTTCAGGGTTCACGCTCTGGATAGTCGACCATTAGGGTCCGGGCTAATCAGGGAAGCCACCATTTCCCTGGCTATGGAGACGCAGCGGGGTCACGAGGAGAGAATCAGTCTCTTTCTTATTGACTTTCCTGCGTTTCCCGTGGTACTAGGCCTTCCCTGGTTGGCTCGTCAAAACCCACCATTTCATGGCAACAGAGGGCTCTCACGAGGTGGTCGCAAGAATACACGGGGAGGTGTGTAGGGGCGTCAGTATGTTCTGTCTGCTGTCCATGACCAGTTAATCTATTGGGCCCACACATCACCCTCCTCTGGTCATCTGGGGATTGGTTGGACTGTGCGCTGACAGGGAAGTACTGGTCTGACTGGGAAGTAAGCTAAGTGTCAGTATAGAGACAAAGTAGAGTCGCAATTCAACGGCTCAGACACAAGAGGTATGTGGCAGGGTCTACAGTCAATCACGGATTACAAAAAGAAATCCAGCCCCGTTGCTGACCAGGATGTCTTGCTCCCAGACAGACTAAATAACTTTTTTGCTCGCTTTGAGGACAATACAATGCCACTGACACGGCCCGCTACCAAAACCTGCGGGCTCTCCTTCACTGCAGCCGACGTGAGTAAAACATTTAAACGTGTTAACCCTCGCAAGGCTGCAGGCTCAGACGCCATCCCCGGCCGCATCCTCAGAGCATGCGCAGACCAGCTGGCTGGTGTGTTTACGGACATATTCAATCAATCCTTATCCCAGTCTGCTGTTCCCACATGCTTCAAGAGGGCCACCATTGTTCCTGTTCCCAAGAAAGCAAAGGTAACTGAGCTAAACGACTACCGCCCCGTAGCACTCACTTCCATCATCATGAAGTGCTTTGAGAGACTAGTCAAGGACCATATCACCTCCACCCTACCTGACACCCTAGACCCACTCCAATTTGCTTACCGCCCCATTAGGTCCACATACGACACAATCGCAACCACACTGCACACTGCCCTAACCCATCTGGACAAGAGGAATACCTATGTGAGAATGCTTTTCATCAACTACAGCTCAGCATTTAACACCATAGTACCCTCCAAACTTGTCATCAAGCTCGAGACCCTGGGTCTTGACCCCGCCCTGTGCAACTGGGTACTGGACTTCCTGATGGGCCGCATCCAGGTGGTGTGGGTAGGTAACAACATTTCCACCCCGCTGATCCTCAACACTGGGGCACCACAAGTGTGCGTTCTGAGCCCTCTCCTGTACTCCCTGTTCACCCACGAGTGCGTGGCCATGCACACCTCCAACTCAATCATCAAGTTTGCGGACCACACTACAGTGGTAGGCTTGATTACCAACAACGATGAGACGGCCTACAGGGAGGAGGTGAGGGCCCTCAGAGTGAGGTGTCAGGAAAATAACCTCACACTCAATGTCAACAAAACAAAGGAGATGATTGTGGACTTCAGGAAACAGCAGAGGGAGCACCCCCCTATCCACATCGACGGGACAGTAGTGGAGATGGTAGTAAGTTTTAAGTTCCTCGGCGTAAACATCACAGACAAACTGAATTGGTCCACCCACACAGACAGCATCGTGAAGAAGGCACAGCAGTGCCTCTTCAACCTCAGGAGGCTGAAGAAATTCGGCATGTCACCAAAAGCACTCACAAAATTCTACAGATGCACAATCGAGAGCATCCTGTCGGGCTGTATCACCGCCTGGTACGGCAACTGTTCTGCCCACAACCGTAAGGCTCGCCAGAGGGTAGTGAGGTCTGCACAACGCATCACCGGGGGCAAACTACCTGTCCTCCAGGACACCTACACCCCCCGATGTCACAGGAAGGCCAAAAAGATCATCAAGGACAACAACCACCCGAGCCACTGCCTGTTCACCCATCCAGAAGGCAAGGTTAGTACAGGTGCATCAAAGCAGGGACCGAGACACTGAAAACTGCTTCTATCTCAAGGCCATCGGACTGTTAAACAGCCACCACTAACATTGAGTGGTTGCTGCCAACATACTGACTCAATTCCAGCTACTTTAACAATGGACATTGATGGAAATTGATGTAAAAATGTATCACTAGCCACTTTAAACAATGACACTTAATATAATATTTACATACCCTACATTACTCATCTCATATGTATATGTATATACTGTACTCTATATCATCTACTGCATCTTGCCATCTTTATGTAATACATGTATCACTAGCCACTTTAAACTATGCCACTTTATGTTTATATACCCTACATTACTCATCTCATATGTGTATACCGTACTCTATACCATCTACTGCATCTTGCCTATGCCGTTCTGTACCATCACTCATTCATATATCTTTATGTACATATTCTTTATCGCTTTGTGTATAAGGTAGTAGTTGTGGAATTGTTAGGTTAGATTACTTGTTGGTTATTACTGCGTGGTCGGAACTAGAAGCATTTCGCTACACTCGCATTAACATCTGCTAACCATGTGTATGTGACAAATGTTATTTTATTTTCTTTTCTTTGGTGGCCCACCTTGGCTCGGGACGTGAGGGTTTATGTTTCCTCCTGCTTCTTGTGGACTATCTGTCAGGAGCCGGTTACGAACCTGGGTCTCCGGAGTGAGAAACAGTCACTTAACCAACTGAGCCACGAGGTAAACGAGGCACAGGTGCA
Source organism: Oncorhynchus masou masou (assembly GCF_036934945.1). NCBI lineage: Eukaryota > Metazoa > Chordata > Actinopteri > Salmoniformes > Salmonidae > Oncorhynchus > Oncorhynchus masou. The sequence goes on along the minus strand of NC_088243.1, from coordinate 36,923,852 downwards.
AATAATAATGGGGAACAAGGGAAAAAACATAAGGTCAAAAAGCACAATGGGGGCATCTAGTGACCAAAACCCGGAACAACCCTGGCCAAATCCTGACAGAATCCCCCCCCCCTAGGAACGTTCCTACCAGCTCTCTCAGGGTGGAGGGCCCTGAACTGACGAATGAGGTCAGGGTCCAGGATGTCTTTGGCAGGAACCCAGGAGCGCTCCTCGGGACCGTAGCCTTCCCAGTCCACCAGATACTGCCAGGACCGCTGCACCCGGCGGGAATCCAGTATCCGATGGACGGTATAAGCCGGCTGGCCTCCAATGACACGAGGCGGAGGGGGAGGTCTGTCTGCCGGGACAAGGGGAGAAAAAACAACAGGTTTTAACAATGAAATGTGAAATGTGGGATTAATCTTAAGGGATCTGGGTAAGTGTAGGCGACAAGAAACTGGGTTAACTCTCCTGGCAACCTTGAAGGGACCGATGTATTTTTGGGACAGCTTGCGAGACTCCACCCGTAGAGGTAAGTCTCTTGTGGAGAGCCAGACTCTCTGGCCGGGCGCAGGGTAGGCCCGGGACGGCGACGTCTGTTGGCTTGTTGTTGGTACCTCTGTGAGGAACGCATAAGATTAAGACGGGTCTTCCTCCACATAAGCCGACAGCGTCTGACGAACCTCAAGGCTGAAGGCACTCTGACTTCTGCCTCCTGGTCCGGGAACAATGGAGGAGCATAGCCAAACTGACACTCGTGCGGGGACATACCAGTGGAGGAGGAGCGCAAGGTGTTGTGCGCGTATTCGGCCCAAACAATAAAGGATGACCATGTGGACGGGTTGTCACGAGTCATACATATTTCCAGCTCTTGATTCATCCTCTCTGTTTGGCCGTTGGACTCCGGATGGTACCCTGAAGATAGACTGGCAGAAGCCCCCATGAGTTGGCAGAAGGCCTTCCAAAACCTTGAGGCGAACTGGGGACCTCTGTCAGAAACCACATCTTGAGGAATGCCGAAGACTCGGAACACATGATTAATTACCAACTCAGCCGTTTCCTTGGCAGAAGGTAACTTAGTCAGAGGGACGAACCTGGCAAAACCTGTCGATTATGACTAGGATAGTAGTATTGCCATGGGATGAAGGAAGTCCAGTAATAAAGTCCAATGAGATATGGGACCAGGGTCTGTGGGGAACAGGTAAAGGGTGAAGGAGTCCTTGAGGGCGGAGGTGAGAAGATTTGCCCTGGCATTGACGAAAGTGGCAACGTCTTCTCTTATGGTAGGCCACCAGAACTTACGCTGGATGAACTCCAAGGTGCGACCTACGCCCGGATGACAGGTGAGGCGAGAGGAGTGCCCCCACAGAAGGACCTGAGTCCTCACTGCCTTGGGGACAAACAACCGATTGGCAGGACCTCCTTTCGGGTCCGGTTCGCTAGCTTGAGCACGTCTCACGGTATCCTCAACTTGCCACGAGATCGGAGCCACAATCTTAGCAGCAGGAAGGACAGGCATGTCCGTGTCATCTCGAATGGCAGGAGCGTAGACTCGGGACTCCGGTTTGAGATTCTTTGACCCGGGCCGATAGGTGAGGATAAACTGGAATCGATTGAAGAAAAAATGACCATCTAGCTTGTCTAGAGTTCAACCGCTTCGCCTGCTGGATATACTCCAGATTTTTGTGGTCCGTAAGCACTTGAAACAGGTGAGAAGCCCCTTGAGCCAGTGTCTCCATTCCTTCAATGCCATCTTAACCGCTAGGAGTTCACGATCCCCACATCGTAGTTCCTCTCAGTCGGGGTAAGCCGGTGTGAGAAGAAAGCGCACGGATGAAGCTTCTTGTCTTCACCCCTCTGAGACAGGACAGCTCCAACACCAACCTCTGATGCGTCTACCTCCACCACAAATGGTTCATCCGTAGTCGGTAGTATCAGGATGGGAGCAGAGAGAACGCGCTGCTTGAGACCTTGGAAGGCCGTCTCAGCTTCTCTTCCCCACAAAAACCTTGCATTGCCACCCTTGGTTAAAGCTGAGAGAGGGGCTGCCACCAACCTGAAGTTCTTGATGAACTTGCGGTAAAAGTTTGTGAAGCCCAGGAAACGCTGAACTTCCTTAACGGATTTGGGGGTGGGCCAATCCGCTACCGCCCCTACCTTCCTGGGGTCCATTTGGACTCGACTGGGTTCCACTACAAATCCCAGGAATTGTACTCTATGAATGGAATTCACATTTTCCGGCTTAACGTACAGATGGCTGTCCAAGAGGCGTTTGAGTACTTGTCTGACATGCTTAGTGTGTTCTTGAAGGGAGCTCGAAAAGATGAGGATGTCATCCAAGTAAACGAACACAAATATGTTGAGCATATCCCTAAGCACATCGTTTATGAGCGCTTGGAACACCGCTGGGGCGTTGGTCAGGCCGAAGGGCATCACCAAGTATTCATAGTGACCAGTAGGCGTGTTGAGCGGTCTTCCACTCGTCACCAGGTCTGATCCGCACAAGATGGTATGCGTTCCGCAGGTCCAGAGTGAAAACAACTGCTTCCTGGAGCAGCTCGTGTGGCCATATGTGGTAGCGGGTAACGGTTACTTATGTTGAGTCCCCGGTCTCCAAGGACGTAATCCACCGTCTTTCTTGGCCACAAAGAAAAACCCTGCTCCCGCCGGGGAGGTGGATGGACGCATGAGGCCTGCTTCCAGAGCGTCCTTGATGTAGGTATCCATAGCAGCTCGTTCGGGTGGAGATAGGGAAAAGATCCACCCCTGGGGGGCAAGTGCCCGGAAACAGGTCGATGGGGCAATCGTAAGGTCTATGGGGTGGTAGCATGGTGGCCCTCTGTTTGCTAAACACCAGTTTGAGGTCATGGTAACACTTAACTCGGGTCAGGTCGATGGATTCTAAAGACTCGGGAGTAGAACTCGGGGAATTCTGGAAAATACAAGTAGCAGCACGTTGCTTGATAGTGCCCACAGACCAGTCGATGTGAGGGTTATGGCAAGCCAGGGGTATCCAAGGACGAGAGGGAACTCGGAACAGGAGATCAAATGAAAGTTCATCAATTCCTGGTGTTGTGAAACTGAAAGTCAAGGAGGTAGTGACATGAGTGACAAGTCCAGATCCCAAAGGGCTTCCATCCAATGTAGTGACCCTCATGGGTTCACTTAGAGGTTCAGAGGGAACGCCATTCTCCTTCGCCCAGACACCATCCATGAAGTTACCTGCGGCTCCAGAGTCTACCAAGGCTTGAAGGTGAAGCTTGTGGTTGTCCCAGGAGAGGGTGACTGGAATGAGCAGACGGGAGTTGGACGGATGGGAGGAGGTTATGTTTCCCATTACAGTTCCCCCGGTCTACACAGAGCGTTTCCCTGGAGCCCGGGACACGTGGAACGGAAATGGCCCGGTTTGCCGCAATATAGACAGCGTCGCTCCCTCATCCGGCGGTCTCTCAGCCTGGGAGATGCGTCCAATCTGCATGGGTTCCGATGGAGCCAGCGAGGATAAAGGTGGGCACTCGGAGCTGGGACTGATAGGGGCTAGAGGTCTACGGTTGAGTTCTCTCTCTCTCAGACGCTGGTCAATGCGTGAGGCCAACTTGATCAGGGACTCGAGATTGTCCGGTGGTTCCCGAGTGGCCAGTTCATCTTGGATAGTGTCGGAAAGGCCTTTCAGAAAGCACACCGTGAGCGCCTCGTTGTTCCAGCCACAACTGGATGGCATAGTCCGTCACGCTGCGCCAACCTTGGTGGAGAGTCAGGAGCTGTTTGGCTGAGTCAGAACCACTGCTTGGGCCTTGAAACACTCGTTTGAATTCCTCAGCAAAGGCAGAGTAGCTGGCACAGCAGGAACTATGGGCATCCCACACAGCAGTAGCCCAGGCCAGGGCTTTTTCCGACAGCAGGGTGATGATATAAGCGATCTTAGACCGGTCGGTGGGAAACGACGAGGGTTGTAGCTCAAAGGAGAGAACATTGGGTGAGAAACCCTTTACAAGCACTTGGATCACCTGAGAACCGTTGGGGAGGTGGAAGACGAGGTTCAGCCAGGGGGTTAACTGCCATGGGTACGTGAATCTGAGGTACTGGGACGGGAACTGTTGCCGGGGTAAGACGATCAGATATTTGCTTAATGGAAGTCAGCATCTCCGACAGAAGATGAGAATGTCTAGCCATTAACCTCTTGATGCTCTGGGGGCGCTATTTCATTTTTGGATGAAAAACGTTCCCGTTTTAAACAAGATATTTTTTCACAAAAAGATGCTCGACTATGCATATAATTGATAGCTTTCCCAGAACGACCAAGATAAGGAGCCACTAAGCCATCCAGGAAATGAGCAGGATTTTGAGTTTTCCATTGTCTCCTTATATGGCTGTGAATGCAGACTCTGTCGTTTCCCAAGGTGTCTGCAGCATTGTCTTTGTACAGATCATTGGAAGATTGACCAAGGAGACCACATTTACCAGGTGTCCGCCCGGTGTCCTGCGCCAGAATTGGTGCGCAAAAGTCAGCTGCAAGTATTTTTCCATGGGATTCAGAGAGGAAAGCAAGCTTCCAAACGATATATCAATGAAGAGATATGTGAAAAAACACCTTGAGGATTGATTCCAAACAACGTTTGCCATGTTTCGTCATATTATGGAGTTAATGGAAAAAGTTTGACGTTGTAGGTGACTGAATTTTCGGTTCCCCACACAGACGCTTTCAATGTAACTGAGAGTCTCCTCATTGAAAACATCCGAAGCTCTTCAAAGGTAAATGATTTTATTTATTTGGTTATCTGGTTTTTGTGAAAATGTTGCGTGCTAAATGCTAGCTACATACTGTCAATTTCTATGGTTCAAAAGCATATTTTGAAAATCTGAGATGACAGTGTTGTTAAGAAAAGGCTAAGCTTGAGAGCAGATGCATTATTTTCATTTTATTTGCGATTTTCAGAAATCGTTAACGTTGCGTTATGCTAATGAGCCTGAGGCTTTAGTCACGATCCCGGATCCAGGATGGGGAGTTTCAAGAAGTTAAACCCTTAGTTTCCCTCAGTTCTGTGCCACTAAGCCCAGACCAGACTCTGTCAACTGTCTACAGTCTCCCAGGTAAGGAGCCACTAAGCCCAGACCAGACTCTGTCAACTGTCTACAGTCCCCCAGGTAAGGAGCCACTAAGCCCAGACCAGACTCTGTCAACTGTCTACAGTCTCCCAGGTAAGGAGCCACTAAGCCCAGACCAGACTCTGTCAACTGTCTACAGTCCCCCAGGTAAGGAGCCACTAAGCCCAGACCAGACTCTGTCAACTGTCTACAGTCCCCCAGGTAAGGAGCCACTAAGCCCAGACCAGACTCTGTCAACTGTCTACAGTCCCCCAGGTAAGGAGCCACTAAGCCCAGACCAGACTCTGTCAACTGTCTACAGTCCCCCAGGTAAGGAGCCACTAAGCCCAGACCAGACTCTGTCAACTGTCTACAGTCCCCCAGGTAAGGAGCCACTAAGCCCAGACCAGACTCTGTCAACTGTCTACAGTCCCCCAGGTAAGGAGCCACTAAGCCCACTCTCCTCTCTTTTTCTCTGTCTATATTTCTATTTCTCTAACAGCAATCAAACAGAAACGTCTTTACACACACACACACACACACACACACACACACACACACACACACACACACACACACACACACACACACACACACACACACACACACACACACACACACACACACACACACACACACACACACACACACGCACACACAGTCAATTCCTCCTGTCCTTATCTGTGTCAGAGGCTTCATCTTTGATTATGAACAAAGGCTTATGGGATAGTAACAGGGTACTTGGGAGCTTTGAGGAGCAGATATTTTTTTTGTACGATTTTTACATTCTTTTTTATTACATTGCAAAACATACGCACACAAACGACAGCATACAGACACACAAACATCAATGACATCACACCTGCCCAGACCCACATGGCCTCAAACTGCACCATTCTGTCTCTCTCTGTTGCCCACACACTTTTAGCATTGACTTTTCCATTGTGTTAACATTGGAGGATTGGCTGATGTCCAGTTTCCATAAAAGTATCATCCGAACCATCAGTTATCTCATTACATCCCCATATGTCATGTCTTGAAATAGGCAGGAAAACCGATTACATGTACAGAACATTTATTTTGTGATGCTTCTGACAGCCAACTTTCTAACTCAACCCATAACCTATGGGTATGGGTTCTACACGTGAGACATGACATTTTGCCTCTTGTATAATACATTCTATATATTAGTTTATACTGGATTAAGCGTACATTTTCGTTAATTTTCATTTCCTTGAAGTCCCTCTTGTGCCAGTGTCAGTTCTTGCTTTCAATAGTTTATCATTTTTTTCTAAGAGATTGCTCTAAGAGACTGCTTTCCTATCATCCTCCCGATCATATGAACATCATTTTCAGACTCAAATAAGATTCCCTCAAGGTTGCTCTGATGTCCAAAAGATTTCAAATTGAAATGTTGTGATATCAAACATTGAAGTTCCATGTAATTGAAAATATCTACTTTGGTTTGTCCAAAATAGCCTTTTAATTATGTCATGGAAATACATGTATTTCCTATTACTAAGTAATTGACGGTTTCTATGCATTGTGTACCAATTTAATGGTGAATTCTAAAAAAAGAAGAGCTAATCTTAAGGTAGCATGTGTGCAAGTGCGTGTGCGTGTGTGTGTGTGTGTGTGTGTGTGTGTGTGTGTGTGTGTGTGTGTGTGTGTGTGTGTGTGTGTGTGTGTGTGTGTGTGTGTGTGTGTGTGTGTGTGTGTGTGTGTGTGTGTGTGTGTGTGCGTGCGTGTGTGTGTATGTAAGGAGCTTTTCTGGCTTGTCTTGGCAGTGTTCCTGGTAGTGTGTTCCCAGATTTCGGATCTGTCTGGGAGATGCAGAAATAGTGAGGGACTGAAGGGGCTTGGCTGGGAATAGAAACACCCTGGCCAGGCTCCGATTAAACACAGGAACACACAATGCACACGAGCACGCACACACACACATGCTTGCGATCTCACACACAATCAGGAAGTGTTTGATCACCAATCACAGCAAAGGAACCCCTACAGAGCTGAGGTCACGTGCTCTCTCTTTCACCCTATTGGATAAACATGTATCCCTCTTACAAATAAAGATTAAAGTGATGATTATAGATGAGAGTAATGATTATAGATTAAAGTGATGATTATAGATTAGAGTGATGATTATAAATTAAAGTGATGATTATAGATTAAAGTGATGATTATAGATTAGAGTGATGATTATAGGTTAAAGTGATGATTATAGATTAGAGTGATTATTGTAGATTAAAGTGATGATTATAGATTAGAGTTATGATTGTAGATTAAAGTGATGATTATAGATTAGAGTGATTGTTGTAGATTAAAGTGATGATTATAGATTAGTGTGAGGAATATAGATTAAAGTGATGAGTATATATTAGAGTGATGAAATAAATCAGCAACACTGTGAGTTGGCACACTAACACCGTCTCCTAGTACATTCATTAGCTACAGTAGTGGTTGATCACATATCAATGATAAACTGTTAAATACAGGTAAATATAAATACAATTCATAAAAACTGGTATTGGGTTTTGAGACCCTTTGCTCCCTGCATCAAACTGTGAAGAATACGTGTCTGTGTGTCTGTGTGACTGTGTGATTGTGTGTGTGATTGTGTATCTGTGTGATTGTAATTGTGTGTCTGTGTGATTGTGTGTCTGAGTGATTGTGTGTGTGTGTGTGATCGTGTGTCTGTGTGATTGTGTGCCTGTGTGATTGTGTGTGTGATCATGTGTCTGTGCGATTGTGATTGTGTGCTTGTGTGATTGTGTGTCTGTGTGATCGTGCGCCTGTGTGATTGTGTGTGTGAGTGTGTGTCTGTGTGATTGTGATTTGTGTGTCTGTGTGTCTGTGTAATTGTGTGTGTGTGATTGTATGTCTGTGTGATTGTGTGTCTTTGTGTGTGTGTGATTGTATGTCTGTGTGATTGTGTGTCTGTGTGATTGTATGTGTGTGTGATTGTGTGTCTGTGTGATTGTGTGTCTGTGTGATTGTGTCTGTGTGAGTGTGTGTATGTGTGATTGTGTGTGTGTGATCGTGTGTCTGTGTGATTGTGTGTGTGTGTGATTGTGTGTCTTTGTGATTGTGTGCGTGATTGTGTATCTGTGTGATTGTAATTGTGTGTCTGTGTGATTGTGTGTCTGAGTGATTGTGTGTGTGTGTGATCGTGTGTCTGTGTGATTGTGTGCCTGTGTGATTGTGTGTGTGATCATGTGTCTGTGCGATTGTGATTGTGTGCTTGTGTGATCGTGTGTCTGTGTGATCGTGCGCCTGTGTGATTGTGTGTGTGAGTGTGTGTCTGTGTGATTGTGATTTGTGTGTCTGTGTGTCTGTGTAATTGTGTGTGTGTGATTGTATGTCTGTGTGATTGTGTGTCTGTGTGTCTGTGTAATTGTGTGTGTGTGATTGTATGTCTGTGTGATTGTGTGTCTGTGTGATTGTATGTGTGTGTGATTGTGTGTCTGTGTGATTGTGTGTCTGTGGGATTGTGTCTGTGTGAGTGTGTGTATGTGTGATCGTGTGTATGTGAGATTGTGTCTGTGTGATTGTGTGTATGTGTGATTGTGTGTGTGTGATCGTGTGTCTGTGTGATTGTGTGTGTGTGTGATTGTGTGTCTTTGTGATTGTGTGCGTGATTGTGTATCTGTGTGATTGTAATTGTGTGTCTGTGTGATTGTGTGTCTGAGTGATTGTGTGTGTGTGTGTGATCGTGTGTCTGTGTGATTGTGTGCCTGTGTGATTGTGTGTGTGATCATGTGTCTGTGTGATTGTGTGCTTGTGTGTCGTGTGTCTGTGTGATCGTGCGCCTGTGTGATTGTGTGTGTGAGTGTGTGTCTGTGTGATTGTGATTTGTGTGTCTGTGTGTCTGTGTAATTGTGTGTGTGTGATTGTATGTCTGTGTGATTGTGTGTCTGTGTGTCTGTGTAATTGTGTGTTTGTGATTGTATGTCTGTGTGATTGTGTGTCTGTGTGATTGTATGTGTGTGTGATTGTGTGTCTGTGTTATTGTGTGTCTGTGTGATTGTGTCTGTGTGAGTGTGTGTATGTGTGATCGTGTGTATGTGAGATTGTGTCTGTGTGATTGTGTGTATGTGTGATTGTGTGTGTGTGATCGTGTGTCTGTGTGATTGTGTGTGTGTGTGATTGTGTGTCTTTGTGATTGTGTGCGTGATTGTGTATCTGTGTGATTGTAATTGTGTGTCTGTGTGATTGTGTGTCTGAGTGATTGTGTGTGTGTGTGTGTGATCGTGTGTCTGTGTGATTGTGTATCTGTGTGATTGTAATTGTGTGTCTGTGTGATGTGTGTCTGAGTGATTGTGTGTGTGTGTGATCGTGTGTGTCTGTGTGATTGTGTGTGTGTGATCATGTGTCTGTGCGATTGTGATTGTGTGCTTGTGTGATCGTGTGTCTGTGTGATCGTGCGCCTGTGTGATTGTGTGTGTGAGTGTGTGTCTGTGTGATTGTGATTTGTGTGTCTGTGTGTCTGTGTAATTGTGTGTGTGTGATTGTATGTCTGTGTGATTGTGTGTCTGTGTGATTGTATGTGTGTGTGATTGTGTGTCTGTGTGATTGTGTGTCTGTGTGATCGTGTGTATGTGAGATTGTGTCTGTGTGATTGTGTGTATGTGTGATTGTGTGTGTGTGATCGCATGTCTGTGTGATTGTGTGTCTGTGTGATTGTGTGTCTGTGTGCTTGTGTGTCTGTGTGATTGTGTATCTGTATGATTGTGTGTCTGTGTGATTGTGTCTGTGTGATTGCGTGATTGTGTTTAGAGCAGATGCTTAGCACCAAGTCTCTCAATATTTCAACACCCCCCCCCCAAAGCTTAACACACTCACACACACACACATGCACACACACACATTTTAATACTTAATTTTGATTAACAATGAAACACACAAACAGACACACCTTGAGCATAGAGACAGGTTAGAGCAGCGGTGACGTCACAGTAGAACTGGCCTGGATAAGTCTGACCCTATTAGCCAAGGAGAGAGAGGGAGGAGAGGAAGAGAGAGAGAGAGTCCAAGAAGTAAAGAGAACGATAGAAAAAGACAGAGGGAGAGGTAGAGTTTGGATCAGGTAGCGGGAACGGAGAGATGGATTGAGGGAAAAATAAGACAGAAGGATAGAAACAGTGGGAGCGTGTTCAGTGAATAATGCAGTAGTAGCAGCACCTGTCGTTACTGAGACAGTCCTCTAACACATGCCCTCATTCTGAACCTGAACACCACGCACACACACACACACACACACATACATACACATACACACACACACATACACACACAGACACACACACACATACATACATACACATACACATACATACACACACACACACACACACACACACACACACACACACACACACACACACACACACACACACACACACACACACACACACACACACACACACACACACACACACACACACACACACACACACACACACACACACACATACATTGGGAATTCCTCAGAGTTGACTTTCTGTTGACTTTCTGTTACATCACCTTCAGTATGTTGACTCCGGAGCCCGACCTGCGTCCAGGCTACAAGGACTTCTACAACACCCCAGTCCTGCAGGAGATGTTCAGGCCACGCAGGTCAGGATCCACCTGAGTGGACAGTACCACATGCAAGATACAGGGGTGACCTACCGCTACTACGGAGTAGTAATAAGAGAGGGGGCCGGATCCTACATCATCACTCCTACTCTGAGCCACTTTATGAATCTGGGACCAGGCCTCAATGACCACAATCCTGTTATTCTCCATCAATATTAATCAGTGACAGATTATAACACTTTATAGCAAGCTTATATAGTCTCTTTGTCTCTCAGGTTCCACTGATTGTGATCTCATTGACTACAGGCCCTGGGCTACAGAGATGTACTCCCCTGGTTTGACCTTCAAGACCACTAAAACTGTGTTTCAGCAACTTAAATAGAAAGTTCAATTGAAACCACTGACAATGAGAGTGCACGTCTCACGGAAATACAGTCGCTGAGGCCTAAAGTCACAAGTTAACAGTGGCCCTGTCACAACATCTACAGAGGCTGTTATTAGGAACTTGGCTCACGTCATCATTATTCCCCATAATAACACCGTCAAAGCTGACGAGTGAGGGGGTGGACTTACTCTGAGGAGGGTGCGCGCGTGCGCGCGTGTGTGTGTGTGTGTGTGTGTGTGTGTGTGTGTGTGTGTGTGTGTGTGTGTGTGTGTGTGTGTGTGTGTGTGTGCGTGTGTGTGTGTGTGTGTGTGTGTGTGTGTGTGTGTGTGTGTGTGTAAAAGAAAACCTGACCTGTTTTAAAGTTGACTCATTCAGAGGGGCTAATAACACACTAATATAACACAGGCATCTGAAGGGACGGCATGCCAGGCGTCCTTAAATTCAACCCCTGACCTCTAGCCCTTCTAGGGACGGCCACGTGAAACTGTCATGGCAGCCTGGTCATTTTCTCATCACTGGACATCATTCTCACACACACACACACACACACACACACACACACACACACACACACACACACACACACACACACACACACACACACACACACACACACACACACACACACACACACACACACACACACACACACACACACACACTAACTGTCTGTCTAGTGTGAGCCAATAGACAGACAGTGTATTGCAGGCTGTCAGGGAAAAGTAATTCAGTCTTCTAATGTATTCCACCTACTGCGGGCTGCTACAGGCACTCAATCTGTGTTGCACTCTTCTTTCCTCTCCTCTTCTGCCCTCCATCCCTCCTTCGCTCTGTCTCTTTAGTCAGGGTTTAGTGTTTTCTATCCCTCCCGAGGCAGTCTTCTAGTTCTAGTCCTGTATACATCTCTTTATTAAACACCCTCCAGTCTTATGACTATGCTAATTATGCCATTATAAAGAAAGCAGTAATGTCATTCCCTCTCTCTCTCACACTCACCCTTTCTTTCTTTCTTTCCTTCTTTTGTTCTATCTTTCTTTCTTTCGGAGTGAAATAAGCTTCTTTAATTAAGGGCAGGTTACAGTGAAGAGGGAAGGAGATTTAGACACGCTCAAAGCTCTTCAGAGGCACCCCAACCCACACCCTCCTCCCTCTCTCTGTTTCCCCGAGGTGTGTGGACAGGCTGGTTGAGGAGACTAAGAGGCCAGTAAACATGCTCATTGTCTGGGAGAACTGCACGTCGGACCCTACTGTAGGTAAGTCCCTCTATACACGTAGAAAGTGGATACACGTGAATGTGCATTACAATGGTCAAACGTAAACACAACTAAGGACACCTGTCATTTTTGGATACAGGTTACTGTTGTCTCTGCAAAGCTACTGTTGCTAGCAAAATAGTGTAGAAGTGATAGCTAACTAACTGAAAACAGTGTTAGCTGGCTAGCCAAGCATCTTGGCTAACTGTGAGGCGAAAACAATTCACTAATTTACTGTTAATTAGCCAACGGAATTCCCTTTGCTAGCAAATGTGACGGTGTTTCCAAAACGGTAATGTTTACTTTTTGATGTTCTATGATGTCTCCACTTCCAAGTGTATTTAGCAGCGTAGATTGGTTGTATGCAACAATGCATGTTAGCTAAACGTCAGTGCTGTTTGGAGAGATTAGCCTATTAATGTTTTGGAGTGGGGGACCTGGGTTCTTGTCCGGGGGCTGGGAGAGTTGGGAGGTTGATGCCTTTTAAGCATCTCTCTATTCAGATGAGATTACACTCAATACCTTGAGACGAAGAATGGTGGAGAGAGGAGGAGAGAGAGAGAGAAAGAGACAGCGTCTGAACGAGTGTATGAATAATTAACGTGGTGACCTGCAGCGGTGTTTGTGTGTGTGTGTGTGTGTGAGAGATTGAGACATGTCAGGTTGGATGTCGTATATTACAACAGGAGCCTGATATTTCCAGTGGCATTTATAAATGTTGAATGGGACATCCAGAGAGTGTGTGCGCGAGAGAGAGAGAGGGAGAGAGAGAGAGAGAGAGAGAGAGAGAGAGAGAGAGAGAGAAAGAGAGAGAGAGACAAATATACGACAAATATAAAGATATATATATATATATATATATATATATATATATATATATATATATATATATATATATATATATACAGTGGGGCAAACAAGTATTTAGTCAGCCACCAATTGTGCAAGTTCTCCGCTTAAAAAGATGAGAGAGGCCTGTAATTTTCATCATAGGTACACTTCAACTATGACAGACAAAATGAGGGAAAAAAATCCAGAAAATCACATTATAGGATTTTTAATGAATTTATTTGCAAATTATGGTGGAAAATAAGTATTTGGTCAATAACAAAAGTTTATCTCAATACTTTGTTATATACCCTTTGTTGGCAATGACAGAGGTCAAACGTTTTCTGTAAGTCTTCACAAGGTTTTCACACACTGTTGCTGGTATTTTGGCCCATTCCTCCATGCAGATCTCCGATAAGAGCAGTGATGTTTTGGGGCTGTTGATGGGCAACTTTCAACTCTCTCCAAAGATGTTCTATGGGGTTGAGATCTGGAGACTGGCTAGGCCACTCCAGGACCTTGAAATGCTTCTTACGAAGCCACTCCTTCATTGCCTGGGCGGTGTGTTTGGGATCATTGTCATGCTGAAAGACCCAGCCACGTTTCATCTTCAATGCCCTTGCTGATGGTAGGCTTTGTTGCTTTGATCCCAGCTCTCTGCAAGTCATCCACTAGGTCAACCCGTGTGGTTCTGCAATTTTTGCTCACCGTTCTTGTGATCATTTTGACCCCACGGGGTGAGATCTTGCGTGGAGCCCAGATCGAGGGAGATTTTCAGTGGTCTTGTATGTCTTTCATTTCCTAATAATTGCTCCCACAGTTGATTTCTTCAAACCAAGCTGCTTACCTATTGCAGATTCAGTCTTCCCAGCCTGGTGCAGGTCTACAATTTTGTTTCTGGTGTCCTTTGACAGCTCTTTAGTCTTGGCCATAGTGGAGTTTGGAGTGTGACTGTTTGAGGTTGTGGACAGGTGTCTTTTATACTGAATACAAGTTCAAACAGGTGCCATTAATACAGGTAACGAGTGGAGGACAGAGGACAGACAACTTCTTAAAGAAGAAGTTACAGGTCTGTGAGAGCCAGAAATCTTGCTTGTTTGTTGGTGACCAAATACTTATTTTCCACCATAATTTGCAAATAAATTCATTAAAAATCCTACAATGTGATTTTCTGGATTTTTTTCTCATTTTGTCTGTCATAGTTGAAGTGTACCTATGATGAAAATTACAGGCATCTCTCTCTCATAGAGAGACAAATAGAGAGACAAATAGAGAGACAAATAGAAAGAGAGAGAATCAAATAGAGAGAGAGAGACAGAGAGAGAGAGAGACAAATAGAGAGACAAATAGAGTGACAAATAGAGAGACAGATAGAAAGAGAGAGAGTCAAATAGAGAGAGAGAGAGAGAGACAGACAGAGAGAGAGAAAGAAATATAAAAATAAAGAGAGAGAGAGACAAATAGAAAGAGAGAGAGAGACAAATAGAGAGACAAATAGCAAGAGAGAGAGAGAGAGACAAATAGAAAGAGAGAGAGAGAGAGACAAATAAAGAGACAAATAGCAAGAGAGAGAGAGAGAGACAAATAGAAAGAGAGAGAGAGACAAATAGAGAGACAAATAGCAAGAGAGAGACAAAGAGAGAGAGAAATAGAAAGAGAGAGAGAGACAAATAGAGAGACAAATAGAGAGAGAGAGAGACAAATAGAGAGACAAATAGAGAGAGAGAGAGATTATATAAATATATATATATAAATAGAGAGAGAGAGAGAGAGACAGAGAGAGAGGCAAATAGAGAGAGAGAGACAAATGAGAGAGAGAGAGAGAGAGGGAGAGATAGAGAGACAAAGAGACAAATGGAGAGAGAGAAAGAGTCATATATATATATATATATATATATATATATATATATAGAGAGAGAGAGAGAGAGATAGAGAGAGAGACAAATAGAGAGAGAGAGAGAGAGAGAGGAGAGAGACAAATAGATAGACAAACAAACAGAGAGGGGCATCAAATAGAGAGAGAGAAAATAAATATATATATATATATATATATATATATATATATAGAGAGAGAGAGAGAGAGAGAGAGAGAGAGAAATAGATAGACAGAGAGAGAGTATCAAATAGAGAGAGAGAATATAATATAAATATATATATATAAATATATATATAATTGAATTGAATTGAATTGAAATTGAGAGAGAGAGAGAGAGAGAGAGAGAGAGAAATAGAGAGAGAGCAATAAGTTGCCTATCAGAGGGTGTTGCTTTATGCAGTATATTAAATATACGTCACATGGTACTCGTAATAAGACTGAGCAATTAGCCCATGAAATGAATTATCTTTAGCTGACTCCATATGGTAAATAGGAATACGGAAGGAGACTAATGGTTGAGTTGGAATTCTAAATAGTGTATTTAATAACTTTGTAAAAATGACTTTATTCACATACAGTACAAGGCATCAAGTTAAGTTACAAAGTGTTAACTAGCGAGAGAGAGAGAGAGAAAGAGAGAGAGAGAGAGAGAGAGAGAGAGAGAGAGAGAGAGAGAGAGAGAGAGAGAGAGGGAGAGAGAGAGACCATAGCTTGAAAGGCCATGCCCCAAAAGTCCATGGGGTGGAGAAAGAAGAGCATGTCACTACAGCAGGTCAGGAACAAATAAGAGAAAAAGCAATTAATCTTAGACCCTTTAATCAGCATCTGAGTTGTTTTTGATTCAAACCTGAGTTGTTGACCAATAGTGTTACTGTGAAGTTAACCTCCAATCAGACCTCCCCACGGCCGACGTTATCGGTTCTTAGGGGACCTGGCCCGCCATTTCTCCTTGCCTGTCCAAATAAAATATTGAAATTATGATCATTTATTTGACCGAGACACGTGCCAACAGAAAAGTGCATCAATCTCAGTTTAAGCATCCGAGCGAGTGAAACAGCGCCCCTCTGTCTCAGTATGCGTAGACCATGTATCTGATGCTGTCTGGAAAAAGAGTATGGCATGTCATACTATTTCTGTCCAGACAGCATCAGCTACACGGGCTTCATACAGATGGGTGCTGTGTCGCTCGCTTGGATATAGTTTCAGCAGAGAGGAAGAGGTCGAAGCGAGAAGGCTCACTCTCGCCAAAATCTTTCCAGTATGTACAATCACTTTTAGGATGATGGATTGCCCTAAAGCAAATGTTTGTTTTGCCAACATCACATAATTACTCCTGTCTAGCCAAAGAGGATCATTACCTTATTTTGGTTTTGTTTTTTGCTGTGGCTTGTTTCAAATCACAATTGTGTTTGGGAAGCCCGCGATTTGGCAATGGGTATATCTGATTGAGTTGCAGATTTCAGTGAAGGCGTCTAAAATATCAGTGTCATTGTGTTTCGAGTATCATTTAAAATGTTACATCAAGAAAAATGAGAGGGGGGTGTGGACAAGATATGGTGTGTTTCTCTCCAGAAAACATGCACATGTAGGAAAGTGCCGATTTGGTAATGACTTATTCCTGATCGTCTTAGCGCACTACGTACACCACACATTTTTGTCTTCACCTCACACAAGTCAACAAAGTCTGTTTTCTTTTAACATCCATTGCAAATGACAGTTCCCCAATCTCTCTATGTATGTACGTACATACGTCTGTCTGTCTGTCTGTCTGTCTGTCTGTCTGTCTGTCTGTCTGTCTGTCTGTCTGTCTGTCTGTCTGTCTGTCTGTCTGTCTGTCTGTCTGTCTCTCTCTCTCTCTCTCTCTCTCTCTCTCTCTCTCTCTCTCTCTCTCTCTCTCTCTCTCTCTCTCTCTCTCTCTCTCTCTCTCTCTCTCTCTCTCTCTCTCTCTCAATTCAATTCAATTCAAAGGTGCTTCATTGGCATGGGAAACATGTGTTTATATTGCCAAAGCAAATAGAATAGACAATACACAAAAGTGAAATGAACAATAAAAAATGAACAGTAAACATTATACTCACAAAACTTTTAAAGGAATAGAGACATTTCAAATGTCATAGTATGGCTACGTACAGAGTTATAACAATGTGCAAATAGTTAATGTACAAAGGGGAAAATAAATCAACAGAAATATGGGTTGTATTTACAATGATGTTTTCTCTTCACTGGTTTCCCTTTTCTTGTGGCAACAGCTCACATATCTTACTGCTGTGATGGCACACTGGTATTTCACACAATAGATATATTTGTCTCTAATATGGTCATACATTTGACAGGAGGTTAGGAAGTGCAACTCAGTTTCCACCTAATTTGTGGGCAGAGTGCACATAGCCTGTCTTCTCTTGAGAGCTACGTCTGCCTACGACGGCCTTTCTCAATAGCAAGGCTTTGCTCACTGAGTCTATACATAGTCAAAGCTTTCCTTAAGTTTGGGTCAGTCACAGTGGTCAGGTATTCTGCCACTGTGTACTCTGTTTAGGACCAAATTGCATTCCAGTTTGCTAAATTTTTGGTCAATTCTTTCCCGATGTGTCAAGTAATTATCTTTTTGTTTCTCATGATTTGGTTGGGTCTAATTGTGTTGCTGTTGCTGTCCTGGGTCTCTGTGGGGCCTGTTTGTCCCTTTAGGTGGTTGTAGAAATTAACGTATCTTTTCTGGATTTTGATATTTAGCATGTATCGGCCTGATTCTGCTCTCTCTTTCTCTTTCTCTCGAGATGTGAGTGTCATGGCCGTGCTGATCACTGTGACACCAGTGTGACTCCCTACCGCTGTGCCTGTCCGCCAGAGAGCAATACAGAGGGACACAATGTGAGTCACACACACACATAGACATACACACACACACACATAGACATACACACACACGCACATAGACATACACACACACGCACATAGACATACACACACACGCACATAGACATACACACACACGCACATAGAAATGCACAAACACACATATAGACATACACACACACACACATAGACATACACACACACACACATAGACATATACACACAAGCACATAGACATACACACACACATATAGACATACACACACACGCACATAGACATACACACACACGCACATAGACATACACACACACATATAGACATACACACACACATATAGACATACACACACACGCATATAGACATACACACACACATATAGACATACACACGTACGCACATAGACATACACACACACACATATAGACATACACACACACACACACACATAGAGACATACACACACACGCACGTAGACATACATAGACATACACACACACACACACACACACACACACATATAGACATACACACACACGCACATAGACATACACACACACATACATATAGACATACACACACACACACACACACACATAGACATACACACACACACATATAGACATACACACACGCACATAGACATACACACAGACAAAGCATATTTGTTGCTATCCTTGTGGGGGCTTAAAATGGAATTCTATTAAAAATCCTCTTTTCCTTACCCCCAAACCTAACCCTAACCTTAACCCTAACCCTGACCCTAAACCTAACACCAAACCCTAATTCTAACATCAACCCTAACCCTAAACCTAACCCTAGCTCCTAACCCTTACCCTAACCTTAACCCCTAACTCCTAAACCGAACCCCTAACCCAAATTCTAACCCTAACCCAATTTGCAACGCTAAACCTAACCCCTAAGCCTAAAACAGCATTTGTCCTCAAGGGGACCTGAGGAAATGTCCCAACATGGGACAATTTTCCATGTTTTACTATCCTTGTTGGGACTTTTAGGGGTTTCTGGTACCCACGAGAATAGTAATACAAGCCCACACACACACATACACACACAAGCCAAATGGAGTTTATAAAGATCCTGCCTCTCCCACACAAATGTAGTTACCTACAGGACGTTAGAGAAGAACGAGATAGAGACATAGAGGAGGATGGGGGTGAAAGGAAGAGATGAAAGAGGTAGATTGGGAATGGGGTGGGAAGTGGGAGTTTAAACCCACCATCACACTGGGATGATGTGTCTGAGAGTTTTGGATGGCGCCAGAGCTTTTTCAACGGGAGTCATCCGTTGCCGGATGAATGACAACGGTGATGATAGTCTGATAAAAATCAAAATGGTTCGTCTTTCGACGGACAAACTCGTCCGGAAATGGCTGACTTTAGTTGTACTTTTCACGGACAAAAAAAAGGACAATGACGGGCATCATATTCGACTTCGTCCGTGTTCATGCATCGCAGTGTGGCTGTAGCCAGTAGCTTGGGACTGCTGAACAGTACGTGTCCCCCAGTGATACAGAAAAGGAAAGGGCCAGCAGCACGTGCCTCTTTGGACTACTGTTTGGAGCGGCTATATTATTCATCAGGGCTCATGCATCATTTAGGCCCAGCCCTCTCTTAGACACCCTGTGTAGGGCCGTTGCTGTTGTTACAGTTGACAAACACTGCTACGTCCGAGACACAGATTTTGGAACAAGAGTCAGACATGTCTCAGCTGGAAACACCCCAAACTGAACCATCTGCTCCATAGTTGACCCCTACACATCCTACACTTGTTTGGCTCTCCATGCTCATTAGTAACTCATTCAACATATTTTCTACTACTTCACTCAATCCCGTTTTAAAAGTCTCCCTTCCGAAATGTTCTACATTCCCTGAGACCAACTAGAACTGTTTCATTGGCCAAATGTTCCCAGATTTTCATAAAAACAACCATACGCGGACTCTCGTTTCTGCATTAGCACATTTTGTGCAAGAATAAAGAGTAGGATAGGTGCGCTTCAATGAACTAGTTTGGTGCAGTGGGTGTAGTGCTGCTGGAGCTGACCAGAGCATAGCACCGGCACATGTAGAAAAGTTCAATCAAAGCTGAATCAATGTCTTGGAAAATAACATAATGATTCATTCGTATGCTACATGACATAACCACATATAATAGCATAGTATAATGTTACTGTTACAGCAAAAACACCACCTTAGTAATTTCTTATGAGATTATAGGATGGTTAGCGGAATAGTCACTTCTCTCATGTGGCCATAACTCAACAGCGCTTGCTTCTAGGCAGAATTTGCTTGTATTGAAGTGTCAAGTTTGTGCGCTACTGGTGGAGAAGTCAGTTGCAGGAGAGCAGAGAGTTGTGAACAGGCTTTATTTAGGCAGAGGCAATAAAACAGACAGACGCCACTGCGTCAAAACCTCCAGCACAAGGTCAAAAGTGCACGGCGCGTAACAATTATACATCCTTCGTGAAATACCACGGAATACAGGGGAAAAACCAATCTGGGGCGTAACAACACGTAACAAAAACAATTCCACAAAAAGACATGAGGGGGAACAGAGGAATAAATACATGCAGTGTGATTGGGGAATGTAAACCAGGTGTGCTGGGAACAAGACAAAACAAATGGAACAATAGAAAAATGGAGCGGCGATGGCTAGAAAGCCGGTGACGTTGACCGCCGAACGCCGCCCGAACAAGGAGAGGAGCCGACATCGGCGGAAGTCGTGACATGAAGCAATGTACAGGACGGCTATACAGTTGAAGTCGGAAGTTAACATACACCTTAGTCAAACACATTTAAACTCAGTTTTTCACAATTCCTGACATTTAATCAAAGTAATTATTCCCTGTCTTAGGTCAGTTAGGATCGCCACTTTACTTTAAGAATGTGAAATGCCAGAATAATAGTAGAGAGAATGATTTATTTCAGCTTTTATTTCTTTCATCACATTCCCAGTCGGTTAGAAGTGTACATACACTCAATTAGTATTTGGTAGCAATTCCTTTAATTTGTTTTACTTGGGTCAAACATTTTGGGTAACCTTGGGTAACCTTCCACAAGCGTTCCATTTTCTATAGGATTGAGGTCAGGGCTTTGTGATGGCCACTTGTTGTCTTTTAGCCATTTTGCCACAACTTTGGAAGTACGCTTGGGGTCATTGTCCATTTGGAAGACCCATTTTTGACCAAGCTT